>NC_141030.1:38062500-38212500 GCF_052040795.2 Danio rerio | reverse complement strand
AAAACCGTAGGGTTTTTATAAATCAGACGAAACTACATAGTTAAGAAAGTAAACAAACTTTGATGTTGATATGAAAAAGTCAAGCCTTAAAGTGAAAAGAGTTAAAACAACAACAAATTTGCTTTAGCATGGCTAAGCACACTGTTTGTTAGTATGTTTCTAGCAACCCACGGTTACCTTGTTTTAGAACCTTAATAGCATGTTGTACTTGTGTAGCTTGTTAATACCATATTTTAGTTAGTACGTTTAAATCACTTTTTTTCAATTCCAAGAACACTGAGAATTCCAAGAACGGACTCGTGTTCTTGTGGAGACCATTCTTGCCAAAGTTACCAAGTGACCGCGAAAACAGAGAGCGCGTCCTGTGAGAAATGAGATGCTGCGTTCTTCCTGATGGTCACATGACATTCACGTGTTTTTAACAGAAAATTACGTAAACATTACAGCGTTCATACAACAATTTTTTGAGTTTTCCCCCTTTTGTATATATAAGACCTTATAGACCTACATATAGAAATATACTTTGCACAATCCAAATAAAACAAATTTTAATACGAATTTCAGCAAATAAACACCCTTGATGTGTTCATGCCTTTGTAAAGATTTTCATGGTATTGTTTACTTTCACCGTCTCATTTAGGG
This sequence comes from Danio rerio, assembly GCF_052040795.2. Classification (NCBI taxonomy): domain Eukaryota; kingdom Metazoa; phylum Chordata; class Actinopteri; order Cypriniformes; family Danionidae; genus Danio; species Danio rerio. Next base: position 38,211,858 of record NC_141030.1, on the reverse strand, counting down.
AAACTCCTGAGACAATGGATATCTCTGAACTCACGTCCTCTGTTCTTGCAGTGTTGAGTTTTGGAACTAAACTAAAATACTAAATTATCATATTTTGTACACAACTTGGCTAGAATATTGTTAGTAGCATGCTAAAATGTCAAAATGAAATGCATATTTACTAACCTCCACACAAAATCCACTTTCTAGACAAGTTTTAAAGGTATATTAACATATTATGAATGAAAAAAAAAATTATATAATATATATAATAATATATATATATATATATATATATATATATATATATATATATATATATATATATATAAACACAAAGCTTGCATAAACACATTGTGCCTTGTTTATTGTAGCTAGTATTTTAATAACATACTGTAAATATATGTTTATAACATATTTTTACATTGATAACATGTTTTTGCGTGTTAATTTATGCATTATGTTTTTCTCTACTAATGGCATTTAGCACAATGCTATAGAGCACTGCTAACATGTTAGCATAGTACATGTTTTAACTCAAGTCTGCACACATGAATGTACATACTGTCAGCCATTTTTAGCATGTTTTACCATTATAAAGCATGAATGACAAAAGATATAGACTATTTTAATGCAATGTTTAATGCAATTAGCGTTTTATTAACATAAATAAGCAAGTTGACATCATATTTATAACATTTTTACATTGACAGCATGTTTTTGTGTGTTAATTTATGTATAATGTCAATAAACACCCTAAAAGCATGATTTGACACAATACTAGAGCAATGCTAACAAGTTAGCATACTACTTGTTTAAACTGAAGTCTGCACACACAAATGTACATACTGTTAGCAGATTTCTGCCATTTTTAGCATGTTTTCCCTGCTGAAAAATCCAGTCTAAACTAGCCTAGGCTGGTTGGCTGGTTGACCAGCCTGGTCTTAGCTGGTCAGGCTGGAAAATGATCAGCTAAATCCAGCTTAAACCAGGGTTGTCAAGCTGGTTTTAGCTGGTCATCTCCCCGCCTGACCAGCTAAGACCAGGCTGGAAATGGCTGGAAACCAGCCTGGAAATGGCCAAAACCCCTCTAAAACCAGCCTGGTCGACCAGCTAAAACCAGCCAACCAGCCTAGGCTGGTTTAAGCTGTTTTTTTCAGTATAGTTACAATTATTAAAGCATGACTGAAAATGCTGTTAGCATGTTTTGGTTTTAAATCTCTCTTCACAGGTCCTCCTCAGAAAATCCACTCCCCAGACAAGTTTTAAAGGTTTAGTTGTGTGCCTAGTTTAATGTAGTTAGCATTTTATTAACATAAATAGGCAAGGTGCTATAGTATTTATAACATATTTTTACATTGATGTTGCATGTTTTTGCATGTTTAATTTAAGTATAAGGTTTTCCTAATACACTAAAAGCATGATTTGACACAATGCGACAGAGCACTGCTAACATATTAGCATAGTACATGTTTTAACTAAAGTCTGCACACACAAATGTATTGTTAGCATATTTCTGCTATTTCTAGCATGTTTTAACATTATAAAGCATGACTTAAAATGCTAGTAATTTAGTTTTAAATCTCTCCTCACAGGTTCTCCTCAGAAAATCCACCTTCCAGACAAGTTTTAAAGGTATAGTTAACATATTATGAATGTACATAAGCATGTTGATAACAAGTTAACATAAAGCTAGCAAAAACATTGTGCCTTGTTTAATATAATAAGCATGTTATTAACATAAATTAGCAAGTTGCTATCATACTGTATTTCTAACTTATTTTTTGCATTGCTAACATGTTTTAAGTGTTTTAACTGTACACACTGTTTAACTGCACACACTGTTAGCATATTTCTGCCATTTTAGCTTGTTTTAATATTATGAAAGCATGAATAAAATGCTATGAGCATGTTTTAATTTTAAGTCTCTCTTCATTTGTCCTCCTCAGAAAATCCACTTCCCAGACAAGTGTTAAATGTATAGTTTACCCAAAAGGTAATGTTCTGTCAGTACGTTCTCACCCTTGTTCCAAAGATTGAGGGTGTTTTGTTTCTGTTGAACACAAACGTTTTCTGAAGATAGCCAGAATAAAAACCAGTATTCATTGACTTTTATAGTATTTTTTATCATACCATGGATGCCAATGGCTACATGTTTCCAACATTCTTCAAAATATCTTCCTACAGAAAAAAGAAATGCCATGTAAATTTAGAATTTTCAAAACTCCCAAAATAAAATTCCAACTGCTAAAGTAGCAAGTGCGAATGACTGTTGAACACACAGTGCACCTGAATCTGACATTTGTCAAGCCCTGTAGACATTGACAGTAAATGTGTACGTGCTGGTCCTGATAGGTGTCACACAGAGATAGAGAAGTTGCATAGAGATGAGTGTGTGATATCAGTGTTTGGAAGGCAGTAATGAGAGAAACAGGCATGACTGAAAGCGGTGACTTGGCGTCAATGGGACTTGCTCTGCGGAAAGAATATGTAATTTCAGCTCAGCGGGGCAGGCGACTTCAGAGATAAAAAGATGCCAGAGGAAGGTGATTTAATGAGGCATTCTGAATGAATAAACTTGAACGTTGATAAATCATAGAGAGGGTGGAATGCGAAATTTGTGTGTAAACAAGAAACGGCCTGCTGAGAGGACAGCTGTCAGTGGAGTGACAGCTTTAATAATAAACAAACACGCTTGTCTTCAGACTAACTTCCTGCAGAAGCACAGCGAATGACAATAAGGGGTGACAGACGTATAGGATGGAGTCATGTACTCTATATATATTTGCAACAGCCCTCCCTCCCACATTTAACATTGCTTATTAGGGGGAAAAGGAATTCAGAAACAAAGAGTCTTGTATATAAAACAAAACTTAAAAAAAAAAAGGTAATTGAAAAAAACAAACATAACTGAAAGGAAACTTTGACAACAGTTTCTCTCCTTAATTTATTTTTGATAAATGTAATACATTTATCTAGACGCAGAAAACCTGTTGTTTAAAATATATAATAATTAACAAAACATAAGAATTAATAGTATAAATAATTAATAATCAAAATAAAATATTGAAAATAAAACATAACAAAATCCTGAAAACTAACTTTGTTTTGCTTTATTTAAAAAAATGCATAACATTATATATATATATATATATATATATATATATATATATATATATATATATATATATAAAATAAAAGCATTTATTTGAAGGTCTGTTTGTTTGGTTTAAGTTTTGCTTTTGTTTGTATAAAAAAAACTAAACTAAAAAACTAACAAACTAAAAAACATTAACCTAAAGAAACAGTACACAATTAGTTTAAAAATAAATACTGTACATAAAATATACAACTTAAGAGTCAAATAAAGTATTTTGTAAATATGTATTAAAAATACATATTGTGCATTATTATGTAAATAATATAATATGTAAAAATACATGTTACATGTTATGCCAAAAATAAATAAATAAATAAAAAATACAAAATAAATAAATAAGCAAATAAATAAAATAACATTACTTTTGTACTAAATACGTTAAAAAAATAATTAAAAAATAATAAAAAATGAAAAACAAAACATAATACATAAATAAATAAAACAACATTTATTATGTGGTAAATAAATTAAAATAAATCAATAAATAAAATAACATTTATTTTGTGGTGCATAAATAAATAAATAAATAAAAATTTCTTTTGTGGTAAATTAATTGAAATATATGAGTAAATAACATTTCTTTTTAGGTAAATAAATTAAAATAAATAAATAACAAAATAAAATGTATTGTGTGGTAAATAAATTTAAATAAATAAATAACGTTTCTTTTGTGGTAAATAAATTAAAATATATAAATAAATAAAATAAAATAACTTTTATTTTAGGGTAAATAAATAAATAAATAAATAAATAAATAAAAAAACACTTATTTTAAGGTAAATAAATAAAATAACCTCCTTTGTGGTAAATGACTAGTTAGCTTATTTCAGTTTTTTTTTTTAAAAGCTAAACAAAAACTTCAACACAAAACTAAAACTAAACAGCAGCAAAAATAATAATAATAATAAATACAAACTACATATATAAAATTATAATGTATACATTTAAATGCACATAACCAAATATGTTAATGTAATATTTATTTTATTTTATTTTATTTTTTTCATTTAAAGACAAAAAAAAAAGAGAACAGAGAACAGACCGTGCCGACATTACAACCTTCTAGCCCAAATTCAGTGTCTACTTGTTGTATTCATTCAGTTCAAGTGATCCAACAAGAGCATCCAAGCTGGCACATTCACCCTGCACATGCTGGTCAGAGGTGAGAGACACCAGCGCACGACTGCTTAGCCATTAGCGAACATTAGCCTGTGGACGGACAAAGGCCCATTGAAGAGCTGTATTATTAATCCAGGGCTTCAAAGGGGCCGAGCAGCTGAGTGTCACGGCAGAGTGGGCTAATTACGTATTCGTTTGCCTGCGGTAATTTGCACCCATTGTGCTGTTCAAGCTGAATCAAGACACGAGATCACAGATTAAACACTTAACGCCAGAGGAGAAGAGGTGTTCAGAAGAGCGAGAGGAGGAGGAGGAGATAAGGAGATATATATATATATATATATATAGAGGTTCACATGAATAATACCATCTTTATTTGGTTTTGCTCCAGGCTTACTGTATCAATTAGAAATGCACCATCATCTGACCTGAAATACTTATCATTTTATTTCTTTTTTCATGCTACAATTCATCCAATATCAGTTTTGGACTAGTACACAAGCTGCAACATTTAAAAATACTCAATTCAACGGGCCATTAATTATATTTTTTGCTATACTTTGACCAATTAGTCTCAAACTTGCAAGCAAACAACACTATAACTATTACTGTAGTATACAAAATGTGTAAACAGAATTTTAACAAAGTAAAATGTGTTCGGATAACATTGTAATAATGTTTCTACCATGGATAACACTGTTCACATGTTTTTGCCACCAATTAGCATGTAGCTAGCATAATTTAACACATTGTTAAGATGTTTCTGGTAGATACATATTAACTTGCTTCACTGAAGGCTAGTACAGATTAACACTTTTAACATGCTTCTACCACCATTTGGCATGTAGCTAGTATAAATTAACATTGTTAACATGTTTGTTAAAGATATTAACCTGTTTCACAAAAGGCTAGCATGGATTAACACAGTTAATATGCTTCTGCCATGAATTAGCATTTAGCTAGCATAAATAAATGAACTGTTGACATGGTTTTAGCATTTATTAACATATTTCACTGAAGCCCTACTGAAAAAAAAAACATCCTAGGCTGGTTGGCTGGTCGGCTGGTTTTAGCTGGGCAACCAGGCTGGTTTTTAGAGGTGTTTTGGCCATTTCCAGCCTGGTCTTAGCTCGTCAGACTGGGAGATGACCAGCTAAAACCAGATTGACCAGCCTAGCCAGGCTGGGAGCCCAGCCAAAACCAGCTATGTCCAGCTTAAACCAGGCTGATCAAGCTGGCTTAAGCTGGTCATTTTCCAGCCTGACCAGCTAAGACCAGGCTGGAAATGGCTGGAAACCAGCCTGGAAATGGCCAAAACCCCTCTAAAACCAGACTGGTCAACCAGCTAAAACCAGCCAACCAGCCGAGGCTGGTTTAATTAGGATTTTTTAGCAGGGGGGTTTTGGCCATTTCCTGTTTTTTTTTTCAGCAGGGGGCTTGCGTGAATTAACATTAGCATTCTTCTATTACCAAATAGCATGTAGCTTGTACAAATTAACATTGTAAACATGTTTCTAGGAGATATTAACCTGTTTCACTGAAGGCTCACGTGGATTAACGTTGTTAACATATTTCTGCAATGAATTAGCATGTACAGTAGCTAGCATAAATAAACCAAGTGTTGAAATAGTTATAGGATATAATAACACATTTCACTAGAGGCTAGCGTGGATTAACAATGTTAGCATGCTTCTACCACTACTTAGCATGTAGTATAGAATAACATTAACATTTTAATAGCAGATATTAACCTGTTTCTATGTACCATATACCACTTCAGTTTACATCCATTTGAGGGTAAAAAAAAATGGTTTGTGGATGGATCTTGTAATATACATTGCGTCAACAGCTCTTTTCTTACAGGCTGTTTACACCTGGTATTATGGTGCGTTTGGTCGGCCAGATTACAATTAGATGAGGTGACTCATTTCAGTTTACACCGGATACGTCTTCTTAGTGAACTTTTAACCACTTTTCTGAGGAGGGAGGATCTATACATGGGTCTAAACTTGTAATTTTGCTAAAAAAAAAAAGCTTATGTTCTGTACACACTGTTGATATATAATACATATAGGGCCCTATCTTAAACCCAGCGCAATGAGGCGCAAGATGCGACGCAGTTGTTCAGCACTGCGCAAGAGTCATTTTAATGTTTTGCACCGCGCTGTTTAAATAGCAAATGCATTTGCGCTCATATGTGTGCCCATAGGCATTCTAGTCTAAAAAAGAGGTGTGTTAGGGCGCATTGCTGGCGCGTTGCTATTTTGAGGAACTAAGATACACTGTTCAATAGATTAGCTTAATACACACAGGATGTACAGCAATACGCAAATATCTTTACAAATGAAAAAGAATTAAAGGAATAAAATATTACAAAATTTTTTATTTTTAATATTTTTTATTATTTTCTACATCAATATAAAAACCGCTGCTTCCTAGCCTTCTTCATCTCGTGGGGCTATTTTAGTTTTTTCATGACAATTTGCTTTTGTATCATGTTATTATTATTAGCAGTAGTATTTATTATATGCATATTTATATATGTTTTATTAAAAACAAGCTTAGATTTTACCACCTGTCAGGTTTTAGACCATATGGGGCACAGCATGTGTATTTGGATATAACTCTTCGTTATTATTGTTCATTTGTTTGTTTGCTGGAAAGTAGAACTGAATTAAGAAACAGTTTTGAAACAAATCTTTGCGCTTAATAAACAACACTAATTATTTATAGGCTAATAAATATCTGTGCGTACAACACGTTTACCTATCCACGAAAGTGAAAAATGAGGAGGCTCATCTTATATTCTTGCGCTGTAGATGCTGTTTAACTGTTTTCTTGCTAGTGAAGCGTTCAGTTTTCCCACTTACAAAGTCCGTCATGTAAATAGCAAATGTGCCATGTGCCGACGCAACTGACTCTTAAAGGGAATGGGAGATGAGACTCTAATTGGTTTATTCTTAAAACACACCTATAACTCATTAAGAGAATGAGCTCAACCCTGTTTGACCATGCGCCACGGCGCACAGTGGATTTTTCCGTCCTTAATTAGCAAAAGTGGATTCTGACACGCCCTTAATGCTGTATTAAAAATATTGTTTACATTTCTGCGCCATAGAAACACCACAATTCATTCAACAACTGTTTGGCATATGAATACAATTCAATAAAAAGAATGCTAGAACTGTATGAGCACTAGCAAGAGCTTTCATTTGAGCTATAACTTTTACATGTGTCCAAAATACTGTATATTTTAGTGTAAATAACTTTTATACAGTACAATAAAAACCAAAGTGATGCATATGTGCATAAAATATAGATTCTACACTTTCAAACGACACCACTTACGGGTAGGGTTGTAACAATATACCGGTATGACGGTTTACCACGATTTGAACGTGCACGATTATCATACCATGAACAATTGCATATCAACGGTTTTAACCCTTAAAGACCGAGACAGCCGCCCATGGCTAAAAATAAGTATTGCTCTTAAATGTTTAATAACTTTTGATCCGCTGATCCGATTCATACAATTCAAAGATTGGCATAAAGAAGAGAATCTCAGCTTTCCAGTGCTGTATCACATAACATTCGCGGACTTTCAGATGCTCCGGAATCAGTGCGGTTACGTCATCAACATTTGACAACGCTGATTTGACAAAGAAACGCTCGTCACTGTGTCTCCGGACAAATCAGACATGATACATTGATGCATTATCCCTCCTCCATGCCCAGATTGGTTCAAACTTGCTATATCACAATCAATAAGCATAGGTTTCGCTTTTGTTTGTGGACCAAGCTTTTTGAACAGCACGGAATGAGAGATAGGCATACATTTATGCGCGGCTAAGTAAAACGCAAAAAAAAAAAAGTTTTGCATGAAATAATTCTCATACTAAGTACTTTTGCATGCACAGCAGCACAGAAACATGACAAAACAGTGACACAGCAAAGACGAACTGCTGCTCTTGCTGTTTTCAAAAGACGCAAATGAAGATGCAGCTGTTTGTCTGCATTGCAGACAACCATATCCAAATCCATATCGATAGACAACCATATCCATGCTGGCACATAAAACCTAAGGATGTTCCATATTGAATCTAGTTTCGTTATGTAACTATTTATAGTATAGTAAATATTTATATCTATTTTTTACTGAGGATTTGCACCATGTTTATTTGGACTTTATTTGGACTTTGACACATTATTTATTATTTTCTTATTTTTATTTGTTCATTGTAAGTGGTGTTGTTTATAGTAACTGAAAATATATTATTTGGAAAAAGTCAAATTTGCTTTACTGTTCTATTATTTTGTAACATTTGTAACATACCGTATACCGCGAAACCGTCAAACCGTGGTATTGTTTTAGACGATTATCATACCGTGAAAAATTCATACCGTTACAACCCTACTTACGGGGGTCTGGTGCAACGCTAGCCCTTTAAATCTGAAAGCCAAAGTCGATGACGTCACGGACCCGGTACCGGGTCCGCAGAGTTTAACATGTAAACAATATTATTTATGCACATTTAAACTTTTTTAGAACACTTATAGTAATTAAATAAAGTGTCTTTATGAACAAAATCATATTTTAGCTTGTTGAATTTAACTAAACGCTCTATTTAGGTTCATCCCATAATTAGGCTTTAATTTTTGTTATTCTCGGTTGCTGCCATTTAGTTCAATCACTACAGATGGCTTATCATTTGTGGTCTATCTCTGGAAACCACTATGTAGAACAGACAGTTCACAGTTAGCGATAGATAACCTAATTTCCGGTTCTATTGTGTGTGTGTGTGTGTGTGTGTGTGTGTGTGTGTGTGTGTGTGTGTGTGTGTGTGTGTGTGTGTGTGTGTGTGTGTGTGTGTGTGTGTGTGTGTTTGTGCTTCGAACTAACTTTGTTTGCCTGCCTGAGAGCGTCATATCTTCCAGTAAGACCTGCTTTCCCTTCTCTGCCAATGAAGATCTATCTCTTTGCGCTATTCGCAGCTGCCCGGCGCAACCGATAACCTCTTGGCCTACTGCGGGGGAGATGGTGCATTTGTGTCTGAACCGTTCCCTGGCACTCCATTTGGTCCCTTGGCACCTCCTGTAAACGTAGAGTGTCAACACGCGCAAGCAGTCTGAGGCCGAGAACAAACAGAGGAGCCAATCTCCTGCTGTCAGTCCAACACACACACGCACACACGCTCTGATCAATGAGCAAGGCACAGTGTCTTTGTTATCTGTGATTAGGTTTTCATGAGCAGAGGCCGCATCCTGTCTGGATGACCATCTGGTCATTTACTTGTACTCAAAGCGCCCTGGGAAATGCAGTCCATGGGTCCCAACGAGCTTTCCCCATTTCTGCTTCGCTTTCAAGCAGAGCCGCAGTCAATCAATATGCCACAGTTGATCATCGTCATCATGCCAGTGAAATGCAGGAAGCTAAATCTAGGTCTGAGCATCTCTCATTCACAAACAAACCTTGAAATGACTAATCAGGTACTGTATTTATGTTTACATAGGAGAAAAGAGAAAGGCACCATATGTTCCAAACCCTTGTTTATAATGTCCTGTTTCCATTGAGCAGTATGGTTCGGTACAGTACAGCAATGTAAGAATTTATGTCCATTTCCACTGTTTAAGGTACCAAAAAAAGCACACTATACCATACCACTTTTGGCCCACATTCCAAACAGTACCATATTGACCTTATTCAAGCAAACATTGGAATATTTTTGGCTCTACACTTCTGATCTCATTGACTTTCATTGAGTTTTAGACATTAAAACAGCTTGTTCGGAAGTTTGATATTGCAAACTGACATTTTCTTATTATATTATTCTCCTTTTTATGTACAGTCATGAACACACTTGTTTGTAGAGTAAGTAGTTTGACTATTTTCAGTCGTTTTGTTATTTCTTCGATAGGCAACTATCGAAAGTTCTAAAACATTTGCATAAACGAGAGTACTTCCACATTGTAGAATAACGTCAATAGCATGATAGTATGGGACCAAAAGAGTAGAGCTAGACTTACAGCTGGACGCTATTGGTTTAAAGAGAATCATCACTTGCATATGCATTAAATCGATAACACACGAAGCACAATTTTTAAATACTCAGCCAGGATATGACATTGACAAACGATGACAGGATGCAGCAATGAAACATGCTCAATGAAGGATTAAACAAAGCTTGTTGTCTTCTTGTGACAAACAGCCACATGCCAACAAAAAGAACAGTATCTGCGGTATGTCCTTCATTGTTGTTTATGAGGGCATCTAAAAATGTGAGGAAAGCAACTGTATTTGTGTGCTTGCCACACATTTAGATTTAAAATAATGAACTTAAGACATAATACTGTACATGATCAACCCGTACAGCTTTATTCTTTGAGCGAGAAAGACATTGATTGCAACTTTGTCGTACACCATGCCTACCAAAAGAGTATGACTAGAAGTGGAAACCCAAGCCTGATCAAGGTAACCTGAACCAAACCGTACTTTACTGTAATGAACTGCCCTGTACTGTGATATGTAGTGTAACAGGCAGCACAAATACCTCAGGCTGATGATATTGCCATCCACTCTGCAGATCTCTCGCATGCCCCAATACTGAATGTAACCCCAAACCATGATTTTTTTTTTACCAAACTTGACTGATTTCTGTGAGAATCTTGAGTTCATGCAGATTTTCTGCAGTATTTGATGATTCTGATGATGTTCAACAGATGAGTCATCAGAAAAGTCGACCTTCTGCCACTTTTCCAAATGATCAACTAGAGGTCAAGTTATTATTTGTTGCTCTTACAACTGAAATCGACTACAAGACTTTTGTCAAGTAGTGTATGAAAATGATTCATTGTACTCTATACGGAAAAAAAACGAAGAAAAGTGCTACCACTCAACCAACGAAGCCATTCTTTAAATAACGCTTTTAGTTTATTCTCAAAGTCTGAATCTGCCCCAAACTCAACAAAACACCAAGGTTAATTACCTCCTTCTTTTGTGGTTTAAGAGTGCCTGGCCTGCACCTTCATCTGCTGTGTATCAGAAGCAAACACACACACATACAGTACCAATGCTTGTGCCGCGCTGCTGCTGCTGTGTCAACATTTCTCAGATTAAGAGGAAAGAATGTCCTTCCTGATCGCTGAATACCGCAGTAATGTATCAGCAGGGGACAGAAGGAAATCACTGAGAAGGAAAGACAGCGAGAGGAATCCCCAATAGAAATGCGTGTTTGCGAGACTGCGGTATTCAGAGAAAGCACGATATGAGCCTGCAAGCAACTATTTATGATGATTAAATCCAACTTGAATTACTGTGCTTAGCATTTGAACTATTTGCGGGAAATGTGCCAAATCTATTTTACCAACTTGGACATTTTGTGAAATCTGCAATGGAAATGATCCCCAATGTACTAAACAATGACGAACAAAGTACTAGGAATGGAAATGCTTTTAATTTGTTTGATTTTGAGTGTGTATCATTCATTCATTCATTCATTCATTTTCTTGTCGGCTTAGTCTTTTTATTAATTCGGGGTGGCCACAGCGGAACGAACCGCCAACTTATCCAGCAAGTTTTTACGCAGCGGATGCCCTTCCAGCCGCAACCCATCTCTGGGAAAGAGTGTGTAAATAAATGTAAAGAAAATCCAAGTTTAATGTCATCCATATTCAAATGATGCCATAAAAATGACACCTCTATACTGTTAGTTGACTACAGAATAAATCACTTTTTTTCCTCAATGCCAAACATTATTGTTTTGTAATCAACATTATGCTGCAAATGCTGTGAATTACTGTATTATCGACTTTGGCAGCAGTGAAGCAGTGCATTATTTTCTCAAAAACACTATTCTTCACAAGCTGTTTCTGTAGACAGCAAACAGGTGAGCTACTCTCTGTAATTGGTCTGGAGTTTCCCAGAGGCGGGACGTGAATATTAAGCACACCTGTTCATTACATCTGCAGTGGGGCTGTTGAGTTCAGTGAGCAGAATAAGTCCACGTCGCACCTAGAGCTCAGCAATTACTGAACATTCACACTGCACAGCCCACACACTCATACTTGCAGTACATGCAGACATCGTATATAAAGACTGGTCCACTAAATACAGTGGTATTTCAAACGACCGGCCAATGAGATGTCCCCGAACACAGAATTTAGTGTTTGCATGAGTAAATGACATACAAAGCCAATGCAAATGTGCATATGGATGCAAATTAGTTGGTGTAAATTAATAAATTAACCCACTGTACTAGTCTGTTATGAGCCATATCATACCTCTTGAGCCTCCGATCTCCTCCTGACTTGCAGTTTTTGTTTGGTATTCGAAAATGTAATTTTCTGCATGTCTTCAAATCTGAAAATATGATGTATTTTATAGGGCTCTATTTTGACGGTCCAAGCGCAGAGCGCAAAACGCAGGGCGAAAACGCTTTCAGTGCGTGTCAGGACACGTTTTTGCTAATTTAAGGACGGGAAATCTGCCTTGCGCCGCGGCGCATGTTCTTAAAGGGTTGAGTTTATTTTCTTAATGAGTTATAGGTGTGTTTTGAGAATAAACCAATTAGAATCTCATCTCCCATTCCCTTTAAGAGTCAGCTGCGTCGCGCCAAGAGTGCATTCGCTATTTACAGGACGCAAAGTAAGTCTAAGTGGAAAAAATGAGCATTTCACTAGCAAACAGTTAACAGTTGACAGTTTTTCAACAGAAAACTGTTGAACAGAGCATCTACTGCGTGAGAATGAGAGATAATGGATCACTTTCACTTTCGCTCTTGGATAGGGAAATCTTTACGCACAGACATCAATTAGTCTATAAATAAATACTTTTGTTTGTTAAGCGCAAATATTCGTTTTAAAACTATTTCTAAATTCAGTTCTAATTTCCAGCAAACGAATAAATGAACAATAATAATAAAATGTGCTCAAAAACCTGAGTTATATCCTAAAACACATGCTGTGCCCCATATGGTCTAAAACCTGACAGGTGGACAAATCTAAGCTTGTTTTTAATAAAACAAATATAAATATGGATATAATAAATAATACTGTTAATAATAATAACATTATACAGAAGCAAATTGTTATGAATGAACTGAAAAAGCCTCCAGAGATAAAGAAGACATAAAAGCAGTGATTTTTCATATTTATGTAGGCTAGAAAATAATATGTTTTGTAATATTTTTTAATCCTTTATATATATATTCTATATCTATTCTTAATATATACTATATATATATATATATATATATATATATATATATATATATATATATATATATATATATATATATATATATATATATCCTTAATATTTACATTTTTTCATATGTAAAGATATTTGCCTATTGCTCTCTTGTGCGTATTAAGCAGTGCGTAAGCGAGGCCCAACTCTGCGCCGGAGTTTAGACCGGGTTAGTTTTGGTCTAATGAAAAATCTATTATAGTTTCTCAAAATAGCAACGCGCCAGCGTCCGCCTCAGAATGCCTTATTTTTTAGAGCAGAACACCTATGGGCGCAAAAATGAGCGCTAATGCATTTGCTATTTAAACAGCGAAGCGCAACGCCTCAAAACGACTCTTGCGCCAAGCTGAAACTACCAAAAGACTACTGCGCCATGCCTTGCGCCACACTGCGCCGGGTGTATGAGAGGGCCCATAGTGTGAGTTGTTATCCAGTGTGATACAAAGCTACAAACATGTTCATTTGGACAGAGTGATTAACTAAGGTGTTGTGTTGTCAAGATACTGGAATTTCTACATTCAATACCTTGTAAAATATTAATATTCAATAAGCTACTGTTTTTCATAAGAACATTTGCATCAAAAATAGTACAAAAAATAAAAATAAAGATATCTAGAAATATGTTCACTCCATATTTCTTTAGAGGGAGTTTTTTGTGGGCATTGTAGCACTTTAAATGCACGTTTCATTCATACTTGAGCAGAAATTCCATATATAAAAGTAGAACATTTAAGGAAATCTCTAATATGGATGAAGGCATCCAGCTATTGCAGCAGTGAATGAAAATAAGATCTGAATAAACATAAATAGGCTTTACATGATCATTTACACGAGTGCAATAATAATGGTTGATATGTGTTCTTCCAGCCATCTTAGGTATTTTCATAAGAAAGCCAATTTATAATTCGATGCTAACTGACATAGCATGTTACAGTAGAATAAATAGATAAAGGTGTCTAGATATCTATATCATATGTAGAAGGCTAGTACAATTGACCTTTATCTAAAAAAGTTGCATGTATTTACATTGATATGACACACGTTATTGATTACAATTATTTTATTTCACCAAAACTACACACATTTTATACTGTGAAAACAAATATTAAGCTTCATAAATAGTTAGAACTATTCAGTTTGGCGAAACAGTTGTATTATTATTACCTTATGAGCTTCAGCTTCTCAAAATAATGAATGAGTGATGACAGTGCAGTGGCGGGATATTTAACACCATGTGACAACAGTCCCACTGCCACCTGCCGCTAAAAACAGGTACTGCTGAACAGCTGACTATTTAATTACCCGACACAAACACAAAAGTGGAATGCCTGTGATGTATGTGGTCATTTTAAGTATTTAGATAACAAGATAAATGTTAAACAACCTATTTTCATTTAAGTGCAACATATTCCAAACAATCAGGAGCCTCATGTACTAAGACTTGCGTTGAAATCATACTAAAACATTGCGTACGCACAAAGCTGTAAATGTGCTTACGCAGTAAAAAATTCAGATGTATGAAACACTGCGTACGCCGAATCATATGCATATATTCTCTTTGTACATCCGAATGAGCGTGAAACTGAGCGCATGTACACAAGCGCAAAACCCCTCCCTGACCCCTCTTCATCATGAGGAAGACAAATAGGAATCGTTAATAAGTGTGTGCATCATATATTATTTGCACATTTATTAAATGGAAATATTTCTGATTCACTTATACAAATTCGTCTTCAGGGTGGCACCTTTATAGCAATGTGTGTGCAGTCGATCGCTCCGATTACATTGGGAAAACCGGGGACCGCTGCAAATTGCGCTTTAATGTTTGGCTGGTCAACTGCAATGTATGGAAACCTTGTATACCTGCTAGACATGCGGATAAACATGTCCCATACAGCTGTCATTACACTGCTCAAAGATGTAGTGTGCAATTTAACACAACTGCCTCTAGGAGTCGCCAATGAAAATAAAACAGACACACACACACACACACAAGAAATGCACATACGGCAGGCATGAAGTTGGCAAGGACCAACGCACACTTACGTTCATTTCATCGTTAGTAAATCCAAACATGAGCGTGAAACCTGGCATAGGCAAAGTTTTTGTGCGTATGCAGCGTTGATACATGAGGCCCCAGGGGTTTTTGACAATACATCAGGGGCTTAAGCCCACAAAGCCCCCCCGAGTGAGCGAATTCGAGTGAGGGTAAAAACATCCCCTGAGTAAACTAGAGAGAGTGGCATCTGATGTAAACCCAGCATAAGGGGCTATTTACCAGACTTTTATGCGCTTGCCTGTTTATATACATGACAAAAATGTGCAATTTTAAGTGAAATTTTTAGAAAACGTTGCCATCATCGTGTGCGTTTAAACACCCCCCCCCCAAAAAAACATTCTTTGAAAATGATGTCAGCATGTCGTCACTGACACACCCTAACTGAGTATTGTTGCTGACCTTGTCCATCCCTTTATGACCACAGTGTAACCATCTACTGGTGGCTACTTCCAGCAGGACAATAATGGTTTTTTGGACATGAAAATGAGTTCACTGTACTCAAATGGCCTCCACAGACACCAGATCTCAATCCAATAGAGCACCTTTGGGATATGGTGGAACGAAAGATTCGCATCATGCATGTGCTGCCGACAAATCTGCAGTAGAGGTCTGCATTCCCGCGGCTGTCCCGCGGGCGCCGCGGGACCCGACCAGATTTCTACGGCGCGGGTATAAATTTCCGAATAAATCACGGAAGCGGTCGGTAACGGGTTTAATTTGGGACGGGAGCGGGCTGTCTAGCAATATCGCTCCCGACTCCCGAGTGAGCACGCGTATGTATGTGTGTAAATGAAATAGCGCGATGCTGTGTTTAGCTTGTTTGTTGCAGTGTGTGTGTGTGTGTGTGTGTGTGTGTGTGTGTGTGTGTGTGTGTGTGTGTGTGTGTGTGTATGTATGTATGCGCACGCGCGAATGAGAGGTTTTGTGTGTGTGTGTGTGTGTGTGTGTGTGTGTGTGTGTGTGTGTGTGTGTGTGTGTGTGTGTGTGTGTGTGTGTGTGTGTGTGTGTGTGTGTGTGTGTGAAAGCTTTGTGTGTGTGCTTGGTGCTGTGCGTGTGTGTGTTTATACAGACAGCTTGTTATAGGCTGTCTGGACTGTATAACTGGGTGATTTTTCGGTTTTGTTCTCCCCCCGCTCTTTAGCGGGATCGGGCGCGGCGGATAGAAAGCAGGGCGGGGCGGGCAGCGGGACATCAAGTGCTTAATATAAGCGGGAGCGGTCGGGTTCCGGCTTAAACCTGGCGGGTCAAAATTTAGTCCCGCGCAGATCTCTAATCTGCAGCAACTCTGTGATGTTATCATATCAATATGGACCAAAATCTCTGATGAGTATTTGCAGAACCTTGTTAAATCTATGCCACGAAGGATTAAAGGCAGTTCTGAAGGCAAAAGCGGGTCCAGCCCGGTACTAGTAAGGTGTACCTAATAAAGTGGCCAGTGAGTGTATAATAACATATACTGTAGCAAATTCAGACACATCATTTTCATTGGTTTTCCTTATTTTTTTTTCCATAGCAGTATCCATACATACACACAATGCAGCTTTGCTTGTTTGTGCGTTCTGAACAGGCTGAAGCAAGCAGTTCTGCTCTACAGATTTCACATAAAAGTGTCAGTAACATACAGCGAACATCATACACGGCTCTATTCAGCACATACCGACTTCAGTGACGCATTTACAATACTGAGGGAAACCTTCAAAGCAGAATGTTTGATCTCTACACGTATACAAGAGCAAGGCATGCTCACCCACAAACACACATATCTATATTCTACAGTAAATCCCTTTTGAAGGGGAAAGCGTGAAACGACAGTAGATGCGTTGGACGGAAAACAGAGGAAAATACGAGGATGAGATGAAGATGAAGTGAAAGAAGGCCAAGAGGATCTTCCCACACACTCTTATCACCAGCGGGCGAAGTCACCACCGGCCCCAATCAGGACTGATTACACCGCGAGTGCAGGGCGTCAAACAACACACACCTGTCAATCACACACACCAGGATGCATTGCACATTTAAGACCGTCTCCACTGCGAGTCGCCTGCCACTCAAGACTATTGAGAAATAATATCCATTTATCAAAATGAGCCTGTAAATGATGCAACAGGCAATATCAGGAACCAAGAGTAAGTACAATTCAAAGCGCATCGTTTGTCATTGAAATATATTTAAATATCTAGATTTTGTCTAGTGGAATACACTTAAATATCCATTATGCTGCTTCTTCCAGGGAGTTAAAAATAAAATAAATAAATTTGAATGCTAAGCATCTCGCAGATTCTCCAAGGGGTGTGTGAACTTATGAGCACAGTACATCAGGCTGACTAGTTGTGTACTTAAGATCTGCAGAAAAGAATCGCTGAGTGTGTGTATAATATATTTTTACTGCATGTGTGTGTCTCTATTATGCAGAGAATTGGCATTCTAGATTAAGAGCATCATACTGAGCTCCATAACCATATTGTATTTGAGGATGTGGGCTTGGTGAAAAAATGAGATGAAGAAAAAGATGGGGGGGGGTGGATAGAAAGAAAGCAAGCAAGGGGAGCAGGTACCTTGATGCACTGTATAAATTTCCATTTATTAAAGCCCAAACCACAGGCTCAAGTCATTGCTTCTATGCACCACAGTAATTTAAACACTCACCCTAAAACTACCAACAAACCCCCATTTAATAAAACGTTTGATATTGTAAGGAACACTCACACACACAAAGCCTTTTAAATATGGTTTACGAGGACTCTCCTTTGAGGTAATGTATTTTATATTGTAAAAACACTTATCATATGACCTTATCCTACCCTTAAACCCAACTCTCACAGGAAACCAGTGGCAAATTTTAAATGTCAAAAGACCCCGTTGAGTATGATGTTTAGGCATTTTTGAATAACAAGGACACAAGGCATGTCTTCGTAAACCACCTTAAAGGTCCCTTGACGTGCTTTGAAATGAGCACTTTTTATTTAATGTCTGACGTAACTCAACTGAAAAATAAACAGAGGGCGGGACATATAGTATCTCTTTCTCTTTAAAAAAAAAAACAGCCAATTGCGTTTCATTTTTATCACAGCTCTGCCAATGAGAGTGGTAGAGATCAAGCGCATCAAGAGAAAAGCGTCTTGAAGGGGGTGGGGCATGCCAGATAGTAGAGAGCATTTGATTGGTCAAGATTTGATGAGAGACTGAAAATTGAGTTTATGTAGAAAAAAAAACTATCGTTGATCCATTTAGGCGGAAGTGACAAACTGCAAGCTTTGGATGTTTTTATAAATTTTATATTTTCTATATGCAATTTCGTCACTGTTTTAGAGGACACTAGCTAAACAATATAATAATATAACACTTTAACAGAATACATCTAAACAAACTTACTTTAACTTCAACGGACCTTTAACAGACTACAACTATGTCATAATGCAATTTAGTGTCGTCATAAACCACAAAACAAGCGCGCACAAACACAAAATGTGTGTCCTTTTGGTCTTCCCTCTAGAAACACCAAGGTCAATATTAATTGTTGAGGTCAATATTAAAATATTTTTATTGATCCCCTGCAAAAAAAAAAAAATCTAATTTTGTTGTTTCTTAGCCACATTTGTCATAACAAGCATAAGAAATAGAGTTAATACATTTAACTTTTGTTAAAGGATGTATTGGGATGTACTTTTGGTGACTGGATGAATTTTAGCCTGATTGTAAAATTAAGGTTTAAAATTATTTAAGACCTACAAAACAAAATTTCTGTGAATTTAACACTTTAAGGCCTAAAAAAAAATAATAATAATTTCAGACATTTTAAGCACACCCTGATTTGACTTTATTGCTGGAAAGGAAACATTTATCTTGACAGAGCTAAAAGCACCAGCAAATGAGAATGAGATTTTTTACATTTAAAGTAATTAAGCAGACAAAACTACTATAATATTCCCAGAATTCATTATTGACATTTAATATTTTAATAATTTATTACAGAATTGTCTTTAAATCAAATGATGTGACATGTTTTTTGACATTATATCAGCCACCCAGTTGGGATCAATCATCATAAAAAATAAAAAATATCAAAAAAGTTTGTGTGGGCTTTTCTTTTTCTCTACACCAGTAATGTCAGGCCTGTCAACCTCTCTGAGGTTATGACAAATGGCTAAAAAAAAAGGTATTGTGCTGCATGTGGTCGCAGAGAGAGATGAATCACCTAAATGTTTAGGACAAGGACGTTTTGAGGATAAAAAGCGTTACAAAATGACAGTTTGTAAAGACACCACTCGAAGTCTCAATCTTCAGTACAATGTTTTATCAGCCTTTGGGTCTCGTTCACTAGTCATGTAGATGATTTGTAATTCAAACATCTAATCAAACATTTCCACCTAGTTTTACAACAGGCAAAATAAAATGAATTCTCCAGACAATAAATTGAGTTCTCATCAAGCAATATAATCATTCTATTTAAGTAAATAACTGCTTGATTTGTAATGAGACAATTCGAGTTGTAAAGAGTGGAAATGTGAAACGCCACTATAAATCGAAACACAGACATCAGACAGCAGTATCCAGAAAATTCAAGATATAAGGACTGCAAAACTACAACACCTAAATTTTTCATTCCACACCTTTTGTATTTTTTATCTGTATGTAGACCTGGTGCAGTTGCAAACTAAGCTGCATGCAATGCTTTTTAATGCCCACCCTATACCCCTCACAGTGACGTCACTAGCTCCATTGAGTGCATTGTGTCTGACATTGCATCTCTGAGAAATGCAATCTCAGCTTGCATCATCATGGCTGCATCCAGATCATATTGGGCCAAGCTTTTGTTGTCTTTTATACAAAAATGCCCTTATATGAGTGGTTTTGAATTGCATTCAATGTATTTTGATTGCAAATGCCACTTTATTTAGAGAAAAATAAATCGTTTTGCCTTGTGATGCATGTTATGGATGTTTGTTAAAAACAAGTTATGTAATATCAATTGTTCCGGACCTTTGACCTTAATAAAAATTCAGATTTGGACCTTTTAATGCAGACATTAAGAACCCCTGCTCTACAGCCTAACACTAACCTGATCATGTTATTTTACATTTGATTGTTCAATTTCTGTACCTGAATACTGTTAGACTCCCCAGAAAACCATAAATCACTGTTCATTCATTCATTTTTGCTTGTAATTTATTCAAATTAAAGCAGATCATCCCAATCTATCCAATTGAATGAAATCTTCCCAAATAGAGCTATTCAAGTCCTCTGGTGAGATTATATTCAAAGCAAAATATCGCAGTGTCATATATTTCCAGTATCGTACAGCCCTAATGAAATTGTTCAGTCAGTTCATTTGCAATTTCAATGCGATGAATCACCTATCCCAAGAAGACATCAAAAAGCACATCCTCCAGCCAATCAGAACACACTATTGCTCTAAATTTGATACTTTGCTACCCAAGCCATACCTCTAAACTCAAAGTCACCATGCATAGGTGAAAGTGCAGCCATGCAGCTAGATCTATTTGTAGACATAATTTTACATTAAATAGTTTTTTTTTTATTAGCTAGTAATATATTTGCTGCAGACGATGATTTAAAACACCTTTTTTTTTTCCTAGATGATCTTTTGAGCTTCCACCGAAACTGCAGCACCTCTTTTACCCACATATACACTTTTACACATCTGTCTGTCCTGATTCTCTCTTCCAAGCATACTTCTAGTATCTCCTCTTCCCCTCTCCTTTGGGCCTGGAGGCTGTTTGCTCTGTTGCCTAGATGTGATCTCATACAGTGTGTCAGCAGGAACACACAGGTGAAACGCAGAGAAGAGACTGCAGAGGTGGAAAAACCGTCTCGCAAAAAAACACACCCACACATGGTAAAAAAAAAAAAAGCTACTTCTGTACAGTACTACTTTTAGCTCTTTTAAGTTCAGGGATCAAAGTTACTCCAAAAAATCACACTGTGCTTGTGAGAAAAAAATAGGGAGCCAGATTAGCCTCAAAAATAATACATTTAAAAATTATAAATCATGCTGTCAACAAGACAATTCACATAAAAAAACACAATTCGAAACAACACAAATCCAATTGGTTAATTCAAAACACAACTAATAAATACACAAAACCAATTTGTTAATTCAAAACACATCTCAAAAACACAAATTCAATTTGTGAATTAAAAAACAATAAATAAATACACAAATCCAATTTGTTAATAAAAAAAAGATTTAAAAACACACAAATCCAATTCTTAATTTAAAAACACGATTAATAAATACACAAATCCAAATTGTAAATTCAAAACATGATTAATAAATACACAAAATGCAATTTGTTATTTCAAAACATGATTAAAAAATACACAAATCCAATTCGTAATTTCAAAACACGATAAAAAAAAAACACAAACCCAATTTGTAAATTCAAAAAACGATTTAAAAATAAAATCCAATTCGTAAATTCAAAATATGATTTGAAAATACACAAATCCAATTCGTGAATTCAAAATACGATTAATAAATACACAAATTCAATTTATAAATTTAAAACACGATTAAAAAACACACAAATTCAATTATTAAATTCAAGATACAATTCATAAATACACAAATCCAATTTGAGAATTAAAAACACGATTTAAAAATGCACCAAATCCAATTCGTAAATTCAAACACGATTCAAAACAACACAAATCCAATTAATAAATTCAAAACTCGACAAATAAATACACAAAACCAATTTGTTAATTCAAAACACGATTCAAAAACACACAAATCCAATTCATAAATCCAAAACACGTCTAATAAATACACAAACCAATTCGGAAATTCAAAACACAACTAATAAATAAACAAATCAAATTCGTAAATTCAAAACATGATAAATACACAAATGCAATCTGTTAATTCAAAACACGATTAAAAAAAATACACAAATTCAATTCATAAATTTAAAACACGATTCAAAAACACAAATCCAATTAGTAAATTTAAGATACAATTCATAAATACACAAATCCAATTTGAAAATTCAAAACACCATTTAAAAATGCACCAAATCCAATTCGTAAATTCAAACACGATTCAAAAACCCACAAATCCAATTCGTAAATTCAAAACACGACAAATAAATACACAAAACCAATTTGTTAATTCAAAACACGATTCAAAAGCACACAAATCCAATTGGTAAATTCAAAACAACTAATAAATACACAATACCAATTCGTAAATTTAAAACATGATAAATAAATACACAAATGCAATCTGTTAATTCAAAATACGATTCAAAAAATACACAAATCCAATTCATAATTTCAAAACACGATTAAAAAAATACACAAATTCAAGTTGTAAATTCAAAACATGATTCAAAAATACTAAAACCCAATTCGTAAATTCAGAACACTATTTAAAAATACACAAATTCAATAAATAAATTCAAAAGCCGATTCAAAAACAAACAAATCCAATTTGTGAATTCAAAACACTATTTAAAAACGCACAAATCCAGGTCGGATATTTAAAACACGATTCATAAATACACAAATCCAATTAATAAATTCAAAACTTGATTCAAAAACACACAAATCCAAGTCATAAACAAAACCCTTTTACATTGTGAATACTTTTTGAGGGTGGTTTTCAGAGTTACTCAGTGGTTGAGTCTGATCAGAGAGCAGTCTGTACTGACACTGAATAATACACTGACACAGAGTCTTGTGAAGTGACAGAACTCAATACTCTTTCATTGTGGATCAGACGCTGTTCAACCTGAACGTCGCCTTCCGCTCAGCAACATGAACATGGAGAGCAGCAGAACAGAAGAGAATGCAGGGGTCTAAAGAACTATTTTCTACCTGACCTGCATCACAAACAGCTTTGTAAAGCTCAGTGACTCACAACTTCACGGAGTGAGACACAATGCAATATGATGGAGCAGTAACTCAAATAATAAGTAGTAAAAACTTTTCACTGAGAAATATTAGGCAAGATATGTGTGCTTGATAAAGTTTTGAAATCTATAAATTATTATTATTATATATTATTATTATTAGATTAAGAATAATCTAAATAGATCTTTCATCCCCACACATACTGCCCTATATATGCCCCAAACCTCCAACCCGTAGTGCCACAAATAAACCATGAATATATTAAACAAGAAAAGTCAGGTTCTATCTGAGCATTCTGTCCTGTTATACCCAAGTAAGAAATGAAGCTGCCTCAGTATTAGACAAACAAATGTTAATGCTTTTTCAAATTAAATACAATTTTTTTTTCCAAAGGCATATTAGATGACACTTCTTTAATCCAAATAGAGTTAGAAGGTGGTTTAGAAACCTTCCTTCTCAAAGTTATTTGATGGCTGCTAGTAAGGCTAGTCTGACAAATCTCAGATTAATTCTTTGTTGATCAAGTAGAGTAGTGTCTCCTAAGAGGGTAAGTCTAGGCTCTCTGGCTGCATTAGTACCTACATCTATGGCCATAATTTCTAAAACCTCTATCCAATATTCTTCCAATACAGGGCAAGCCCACAGGATATGCAGGAGAGTCCCTCTATCTGCTCTACATAGGACAATGCTCTGAAGATGGGCTTTTAAAAGAGTTCAATCTAAGTGAAGCATAGTAAACTTTGCATTGCATTAAATTAGATGAGTTCATGATGACTATTGATAAAAAAAAAGGTCTGAGCTTTCTCACATATTGTTTTCCATTGGTTATCTGTGAATGAGCACACTTAGATTTTATGTCAGGAATATTACCAGCCATTAGCTGTAACAAGTTGGCATAGATAAAAGAGATGAGACACTTAGGATATTTTTGTCTGACAAGATCAATTCAAGAGGTGAAAGAGGAAGTTTAGATGAACAAAATATAATAATAAATTAAAAACCGAGGTCCTGACTCTCTGTGGTCATTCAAAATCCCATTGCACTTCTCGTAAAGAGCAGGGGTGTAACACGGGAGTCCTGGCCAAAGTCCCTCAATTGGCCCTTACGATCATGGCCTCCCAATCATCCCCATCCACCAAATTTGCTCTATCACTGTCTCTTCACTCCACCAATAGCTGGTGTGTGGTGAGCGCACTGGCGCCAATGTCCTGCGGCTGCTGTCGCATCATCCAAGTGGATGCTGCACACTGGTGGTAGTGTGGAGAGACCCCCCCCCCTCATGATTGTGAAGTGCTTTGGGTGTATGGTCATACACAATAAATGCGCTTTATAAATACACATTACATAAAAATATACAACAAATAATATTATAAAAAATAGATGTAATATTTTTAATTGATTATTAAATGCTACATATATGCTTGATTATAATGTATGAAATAAAATTCAATTAAACAAATAAATAACCATTTTAATTAAAATGAATAAACAAATTACATGTTTTAAAATAGTTAAATAAACATTATGGCTTATTTTAATTAGCTTTTTAATTATATATCTATTTTTTTACTTCAAATACTAAAATAAAACACTGATAAATAATAAATAAAATTAGCAAAACTTTACATAAAAAATAAAATAATAGAAAAATGTATTAAATATTGTACAATTTTATTGTATTATTAAATGCAATAAAATAAAAAATAATTGAAATATTTAATCTTAAAATATAAAAGTCCAAGCTAAAAAAAAACTAGTAATAATAAAGGACAATATTTTAGAAAACAACAAAAAAAGCTACATTCCTATTAAAAAGCAAACAATTTATAAATAAAATATGAATAAATAAATAAATAAATAAATAAATATATACATTATATATATATATATATATATATATATATATATATATATATATACACACACACACACACACACACACACACAAACACACACACACACACACACACACACACACACACACACACACACACACACACACACACACACACACACACACACACACACAATATACACTCAACATTTGCCTCAGCTGGAACTGGAACCAGTCTGGCCATTCTTCTCTGAGCTCTGGCATCAACAAGGCATTTGTGCCCACAGAACTGCCGCTCACTGGATATTTTCTCTTTGTCGGACCATTCTCTGTAAACCCTAGAGATGGTTGTGTGTGAAAATCCCAGTATATCAGCAGTTTCTGAAATACTCAGACCAGCCATTTGGCACCAACAGCCATGCCACGTTCAAAGTCACTTAAATCCCCTCTTTTCCTATTCTGATGCTCGGTTTAAACTGCAGCACATCGTCTTGACCATGTCTACATGCATAAATGCATTGAGCAGCTGCCATGTGAGTGGCTGATTAGAAATTTGTGTTAATGTGCAATTAGACATGTACCTAAAAAAGTGGCCAGTGAGGGTATATACACACATACAGTTAAGCCTGAAGTTATTCAAACCCAATGGGTCTCTCTTTAACTCTCACTCTCTTACACAAGCTTACAGTTATTCTTTCTTACTCTAACTCTTTTTTTTGTTATTATTATGTTTCCCCGCACAGTTAAATCACAAGGGTCTCAATAGTGTGCATTGAGCACACTGTCGCAGTCGGCTGTAGAAAACAACAGTGTGAAGGTGAACCGGCGTCCATCACTGAACTGTGGAGAGATGGATTGTGGGTCTCAACGCTACACAGGGGCGACTGGAACAAACCTGAGGAACACATGCGGATAGAAAGATGGAGAGATGAGGAGCGGCTTCCCAAATCCCCACCGCTGTGCTGTGACTGCAAACTGATTACTGTGATTCCAGCTCAGGACAGACAGAAGAGCCTAGTAAAAGCACGTCCTCTAGAACAGAGCGGCAGGCTGTAAAAGCACTTGCTGGTTTTACTGTTTCTGAGGCAGAGAACGCTCATTTTCTGGCTCATAAGAGAGCTGTAGTATTTCACGCTGTGTAAAGGTCAGTTAATGCTCACTTCTTCTTCATGTTCACCGAGTAAAGTGAACAGTTGTGTGTGAATCGGCTCTTTTCCGTGCTGCATTAATGATCGTGTCATTCAAACACCTACACTAATTTATTCTAACGTGACAATGATTTCTATCAATTAAACCTTTGATTACGATAAGATTACAGTGAACATTCAGACCTGGGTTTTGTATTCTGTGTAGTGTATTCTGACTGTAATTGGCTGTTGTCATTTCCCTCTCTTATCTCCCCTCCTGCCATAAGTGTTTATTTTCAGCTCCTTTGAGACACTGCAGCCAATAGCAGAGCAGCAACTACTTGGGAGGCGAGGATAAAGAAAGCAAGGACTCATCTGATAAGTTAAATTTCGATAACAACCAACCAATGTATAAAAGATATCACATCATTATATACAAGTGATACAATTTTCACACATGTCTGTGATTTGTATATTGCTTATACTATTATCCTGATAACAATCATTTTTCGATAAATTGTGCAGCCCTACTCGAGACTTGTTAAACACTCTTGGCCCCGCCCACACTCATCACAGCAATGCCAATACAACCAATCACAGACCTTAAGATCCACATTGTCGCGACATGTAGTTACAATATTGCATAGTTGGGTATGATCCCGAGGTTACACTAGAGTTTGAGCATGCGAAAAACTGTCGTACGATGCCATGAAAAGGGGCGGGATTAAATTTTAAATTTTAAATTTCTAAAAATTAAATTTTTAGATGCAAAAAAACAGCGATTGGTCCATATTTTACATTTCTATACAGTTTGTCGATGCTAGGTTTAACAACTACATTACCGCCCGCCTTCTGAGTCCTTATATAGAAATTCCTCAATTATAAAAAAAGATAAAAATGGATCAATAGAGAGACCCAGGGAGCGAGAAAGGAAGAGGTGTTCTGTGGTTGGCTGTGACGGTTGAAGGAAGAAGATGAGCTGGGCGGAAGTGAAGGTGGAGCGAGTGTTTACTGATATGCAACTTGCCATAATTGACCTTATTCTCCGCAGACGAGTGGGCGCTGCCATATGAATCTTTTTGGCACGAGACTTCCGGTCTCATTCACTTCCATTCATTTTTAGACATTAAAAACTGCTCGTTTCGCTGTTTGATGTTGCAAACTGATATTTCCTTGTTATATTATTCTACTTGGTCTGTATAGTCATGCAAACATTTGTTTGTAGAGCAAGTAGTTTGACCGTTTTTTGCCGTTTATTATTCCTTGTCATTTCTCCCATAAGAGACTGAAACGGAAGTTCTAAGACAATCGCGAAAACAGGCGCACTTCCACATTTGAGAATAAGGTCAATAGCGAGTGTCGGGACTGGTGTCAAATGGGGAAACTGTTATGTTATGAAAGTGATTGCTAACGTTTAGTTTGATTGTGCTTTCTTCCCTTTTGAAAGTAAAATAAAATAATAATGTTAGAATTTGTAAGTCTTTGGTGTTATAAGATGTTGATTGAAGATTTCTTGTGTTTTGTGGTTTTGTGTAATGGATGTTTTTGTTGTTGTTGTTGTTGTCTTTTTGCTACTAATTTTATCTGGGGGTAATTGTGCATGATGTAATATATATATATATAGATTTTTTTGACAGGTTTCAATCATGTCTGTCGCCTGAACAGTTTGTTACTTTAATCTTGCATGTTAATTGATTTGTGAAGTGCAGAAATCATTAATACTATTTTTTTATTTATTTATCTTTTTTTCCGAGGTGCAATGGTGCATATCAACACACCGGAATTTTTTTTTTTTTTAAGAAAGTCAGGTGGCCGAATGGTTACGTTGCAGAGCTCCAACTCAAAGAGACCCGGGTTCGAATTCCGCCTCGGCAAAGAAATTTTTTTTTTCTTCATTGTTTAACACAAATATTTCCCACAGCAGGAAGAGCATCCGCTGCGTAAAAACTTGCTGGATAAGTTGGCGAGTCATTCCGCTGTGGCGAACCCGGATTAATAAAGGGTCTAAGCCGTCAAGAAAATGAATGAATGAATGAATGTTTACACAAATAATGACTTATATTGAATTGTTCACTGCCACCGCTACAACAGAGAGGTCATGTTTTGATCATTAAATGATCTCATGCAGTCACGTAATGCGATTTCGCAGGTCAGAGTTCACCAAGCTTGAACTTTGCAATGCATCGAACAGCAAGCTTGCTTTTTCTGTCTGACGCATTCTCATGCGTATAAATGGAAATCTATGGGGTGAAAATTGCAGTGTGACGGCAGCTTTAGGGTATGGCAAAGGGTGTACAACCCTACAAAGACTACACTGGACTGACTACCAGCACAACACACAAATAAAAATTGACCGTAACATGCGTATGATCCCAGCAATGCTCAAAATTACATTTGTATAGGTTACAGTAACATCATGTCCCATAATGCAATTTGAAACCATAAATTAGTGGAAAACACTCTGAAATCACAAGTTAAGGGCTACTGTTATATAACATACTCTTTTATTTACACTATAAAAAATTAAGAGTTTTTAAATGGTAACAATTCCTTTTTTTTCCCCTCAAAACCTGCAGTAAAGTGCATGTTGTCTTTGCTTGTCTATTCAGAATCATGATACGCACTTTATCCAGAATTATGCAGCTATAATGGAACGTTACCTTACAGAGTCCTTGAGAATCTCACACACACACACACACACACACACACACACACACACACACACACACACACACACACACACACACACACACACACACACACACACACACAAACACACACACAAACACACACACAAACACACACACAAACACACACACAAACACACACACACACACACACACACACACACACACACACATTGCTGTAGGCGATTAATGTGACCAAACATGAATTACTGACTGATTACAGATTACATTGCCCTCCATACAAACGGCACTGTGTGGTTATAAATGACCCTATAATTAAACCGTACTTTTCTTTTCTTAAACCTGAGGGGGGAAACGTCTCTGAACTACAACTAATTACCCAAGCAAACAATAAATGAACAAATTCACTATAAGAATGAGGTTACAGGCAAAATAGTGTGAAATGGGCACTGATTAAAAGCAGATAACTTACAGTTTTAAGCTTATTTAAGCTTAATTCATTACATTTATATAGTGCTTTTCAGGCAAGATTTGTATGTAGGGTATTGGGGAAGTTGTGGCAACACCTGGATGACATGATGTTAGCCATTCTGTACCAAACCAGGTTTTTGGTGGAGAGATGACAGAGATAAAGCAATTTATGATATGGAGATGGTTATGGTTATGATGGACAGAGCCCAGTTAGCTAGGACAGTGGGGACACATCGACAGTGTTCTCAAGTACATTTTTAGGATTTTTAAATAACCACAGAGAGCCAGAGTCTCAGTTAAACATCTCATCTGTAGGATTGAGGATTTGTTTTGTTTTTTATGATACTGGTATTACAAAACCAATATTTTTTAAATGCTACAAGTGTCTAAACATTATGAAATGAAATGCATATTTTTTAATTACGATAAAAAATAAACTGCTAAAGTTTGAAACTGGTTTGTAGCCTTTGCGATTATTATTACTGCAACTGTTGTTTTTTAAATTGTACTTACTTATATGTACATATCATATAAACTTGTAATATATTTTTGTCCTTATAATCAATTACTTGAAATAAAAATCTAGTATTTAATATCATCTAACATAGGTTTGTGCAGTGTAGTGGGTGACGCATTTCTTTAAAAAATAAGTAACAATATTTGAGTTACTTTTTGAAAATTTTATACGAGTTACATTTTAGTTTAATTAATTAGCTTTTAAAGAATAATTTGCTGACTTAAAATTAGTAACAATGAATTACACAAGCTGCGTCCCAAATCGCATACTTATGCACTATTCTACGCCATTTTGTAGTATAAGTAGTGTAAGTAGTGTGTTCACACTGAAAACTCTAAAAATCATAAGTGTACTTAAATTACCCGGATGATGCACTCATTCAGTCACTAAAATGAAGTGTGGAATGATGGACACTTCACGCACTCAACGACTGCAGTTTTGCTTACGTAGCGGAAGGGGCGGAGCTATCGGATGCACATGTTGAATAACTTTATTTATTTTGGATGGTGAAAGCAAAATTCTCCTACGAGAGTGAGTATAGCGCCTCCCGATGGTAAATGCGGCAATACTCATGGCAGGTATTATTTGATAATTCGGTCGTTTATTTCACTGATTTGGCAACTGTCAAACGTCATCAGAGAAACGGTTTGAATATCCGCTTAGTAAAAAAACATTAGTGTGCCATTTGGGACGCCACTACATACATATACTATCCTGTTGAGTGTGTAAGTGCATAAGTACATAGTGCATGAGTGCATAGTGTATAGTGTGCCATTTGGGACGCAGCTACAGTCAATGAGAGAATCCGTCTATTATTTTAAACGCAGTAAGGGGGATTACAGTTTCAATGGAGAGTGATTTTACTCATGACAAATAGTATAAAAGTAGAAAACACAATGCTTTAAACTTTCATTACTCTGTAAATACAGCATGTATAGCTCAGAGCTCAGGAAGTTCTCAGATAACATCCTAAAATTTTTATATTTTTAATGTTTTTTAAAGGTAAATGAAGATGTAGGTTATACGGTGCTTTTTAATTGCATAACTCCTCTATTAAAAAAAGAAAGGAAAAAAGTTCAGGACTCAGGAGATCAAGACTTAGCCCTAAGAGCCCCTTAAGCCCTAAGCCAGGTAAGAAAAAGTTATTATGTCCCAAATCAAAGTATGTTGAAATGAATATGGTTAATGTTGCGGACAACACATTGATTGTTAGACATAAATTTGTAGTTAAAAAACTACAAACATGGCAGACAATTTTAAGTTTCAAAATAGATACTTTCTTTTTTTTTTTTTTTGCGGTCTCAATTCACATTTTATTCATCCTTAAAAAAAAAAAAAAAAAAAGAGTATGTCCCAAATCACAGTATGATGAAATAAGTACAGCTAAAATTGCCCACAACACATCGTGCGTTAGTTTGATTAGAACTACAAACCTAGTTAAAAACTACAAACATGGCTGACAATTTTAACAGTAGAACCTTTCTTTAGTTCTTTCTTTCTGTCTGTCTTTCTTTCTTTCTTTCTTTTTTAAGTATCCCAATTCACATTCTCTCCATATTGATATTGTTCAGAAACCTGGATTCTTAATCTTCCATTTCTCCCCATACAAACTTGATTACTTAAATCTATACTTGTTAAACACAGAAAGTTACATGGCCTGACTGACACTGACACACACACACACACACACACACACACACACACACACACACACGCACACACACACACACACACACACACACACACACACACACACACACACACACACACACACACACACAGTATCTCAGTGCCCACACTTCCATATTGTGCCCTTTATAAACCTGTGAAGGGCAAGCAGAAAATCTATCTTGCTATTCTAGCATTGAAAATGTTGAAGGAAGCCAATGAAATTTACGAGAGGTAACAAATCAGCCGCTTGCCGCCTGTCGCCTCCATTAGACAGTAAACGAGGTTTGCGTATCCTTGAGCATCAATGTCGCTGGAAAACCGACCTCAGCTCAGAAACCCAAAATACATTTCTCACACTGAAACAAACACTTAACCGTTACATCAAAACAATGTGCGTGAACAACTGGCTTACCATTTTCTTAAAGAGCAGGTCACCCAGTATTTTAAAGTGTACAAATATTTTGCTGGAGTCCCCAACAACAGGTTTAAATGCATCTTACATTGCAGTTTTCTCAGAATATCAACATAATATTACTGACATTTTGCAATGATTTTGATATTGTTCATTTGAATCAATTAAGGAGAGGTTTGTAAACCCCTTCCTTCCATCAGCCAACTCTATTCTGATTGGTGAGCTCTCCAAGTCTGTTTTTGATTGGTCTTTCCATATCAGTTTAGTGTCTGAAACAAAATTATTATTTCAATGTGTTGGTATGTCATGAGTAAGTGACATACCACCTAAAGTAGTAGGTAAACTAGTAAAGTAGTAGTAGGCATACTACCTAAAGTACCTATACTAAAGTAACACATAATTCAAATGTGTTACTTTAAGGGCCTTAACAATTGTTATATTTTTTGTTTTGTTTTATCCATTCATACTCTCAAAAAAGTACATACTATTAGTACGTATTATAAGCAGACAAATTGTGATGCAGCAAATATCTTCAATAATCATGCACTTTTTTGATTAACAGTTTTTGAATACCATTTATACACTATGGAGCCAGATCAGCCTCAAAAATAATACATTTAAAAACTATAATTCAAACATCCACAAGACAATTTATATATATATATATATATATATATATATATATATATATATATATATATATATATATATATATATATATATATATTTTAAAAAAAACAATTCATAAATACAAATGAAAAACTCGATTCATAAATACACAAATCCAATTTGCAAATTCAAAGTACGATGCAAAAAAAAATCCACAAATACAATTCGGAACTTCAAAACACGATTCAAAAATACACATTCAATTCGTTAATCAAAAACATCATTCATAAATACACAAATCCAATTTTTAATTCCAAAACATCATTAAAAAATACACAAATCCAATTCTTAAATTCAAAACATGATTTAAAAATCCACAAATCCAATTTGTGAATTCAAAACACGATTCAAAAATCCACAAATCCAATTAGTAAACTTAAAACACGATAGAAAAATAAATACATTTGTTTCATAAATTCAAAACACGATTCAAAAATACACAAATCAAATTTGCAAATTCAAAACGTGATTCAAAAACGCATAGATTCAATTTGTGAATTCAAAACATGATTCAAAAATACACAATCCAATTCGTAAATTAAAAAATGATTAATAAATACACAAATCCAGTTTGTAAATTCAAAACACGATTTAAAAAAAATACACAAATCCAATTCTTAAAAATTCAAAACACAATTCAAAAACGCAGAGAACCAATTTGTGTATTCAAAACACGATTCAAAAACACACAAATCCATTTTGTAAATTCAAAACATGACTCAAAAATACAAAAATCCAATTCGTAAATTCAAAACATGATTTAAAAAATACACAAATCCAATTTGTGAAAATTCAAAACACGATTCAAAAACGCATATAGATCCAATTTGTGAATTCAAAACACAATTCAAAAATACACAAATCCAATCAGTAAATTCAAAACGTAATTCAAAAATACATAAATTAATTTAATAAATTCAAAATATGATAAAAAAAAAAGCACAAATACAATTTGTAAATTCTAAACACGATTAAAAAAACACAAAAATTCAATTTGTAAATTCAAATATAATTCCAAAATAGCAAAATCCATTTTGTAATTTCGAAACACGACTATCCAATTCATTTGGCAAAAATATTTTATTTATTTTATGGATTTTTATATGTAAATTCACGAATTGTTTACAAACTGAAATGTTAATTGTGATGAAATTATATACGAATTTTATTTCGAAACTGTATTATTTTTGAGACTGATCTGGCCCCATAAAGGACAGCTGCATCAAAAACTGCAAATAAAACATTTTTTTTTTTTTGAAAAGCAAGATGACCTGCTCTTTAAAAAGTATAGAATAACAATAAGGCTGCTACGATTAGAGCGAGAAAGACCCGGAGGCACGTTCTTTAAAAATGTCAAGCTGTCTGTCTGCGACCTGCAGTGACTGTAATCTGGTAAGAAAGGGGTTTTATAAGATCCGAGCATCTATCACCATTAAAGCTTCAGGCCTACCGTTTCAAAATGCCAATTTAGATCATATTTAATTGACTTCTGTAAGTACGGCAGGTTAATAAATAGTGATAAGACTTCCGCCTCGGGCTGACACCGCCAAGGACTGAAGATCACCTTGCAAAGAGAATTTGATCCTGAAGCTCTTCGTATATTGTTATTAAATTTGCATTCATTATTGCGCTCACTGTAGGGTGTCCACCTTTCCGGTAAAGCTCTCTGGGGGATTTGTCACTGCCGTCAGTGATTTACTGTAACACAATGGGACCGGATGGGTGCCATAAATCCATTTTGAAACCATTTCTATTCAGCTAATTCTAACTCAGCCTACTTTACTCTGGTAAAAATAGATGGAGTGTTATAAATTGCTTCAAAGGAATTGCAATGAAAGGAATGTAGCATAATTGTGCCAGTTATGAAACAACACCTATTAATAATAGGACAGTTTTTAAAAAAGATACTCCGTTTAAGCCAGTCTGTCTGTAACTTGATTCTTTTGTTTGTGTGTTTATATAAAAGATAGCGTAACCTTCACTTGATGTCCTTTGATAAGGTTTTGTATAATAAAAAAGTTATTACACATATAAATAAAAATAATTCAATAAGCCCATTTAGTTCAAATGAATCTGCAGTCTGATTAAATAAAAATTACAAATAAAAAATATTTATAAATAAATAAAACCACAATAAAATATAAATAAATAAATAATTAAACAAAAATAAAACAAAAATAAATAAATAAAAATAAATAAAACAATAATAAAACAGAAATTAATTAAATCAAAATATAAAAATAAATAAATAAAATAAATGTATAAAATAGAAAATATATAAATAATAATAAAATAAAATATTAATACAAATAAAATAAAATTATATATATATATATATATATATATATATATATATATATATATATATATATATATAATAAAATATTAAAATAAATATATATATATATATATATATATATGTATATATATATATATAGTTCTAGAATTTTTGGCTTCACTGGTTTATAGCTACAAAAGAAAAGATATAAAGTTTATAAAATAAAAATTATTAATAATAATAAAATAAAATTAAAATTAAAACAAAAATGCTAAACAAAATAAAAATAAAATATATAAAATAAATAGTTCTGGAATTTTTGGCTGCACTTATTTATAGCTGCAAAATAAAATATTTATAATAATAATAATAAAATAATAATACAAATAAATTAATGATTAAATGATTGAATACACAAACAAACAAACAAATAATATTAATAATAATAACAATAATAATACATTTTATTTGTAATGCGCTTTTCTCAAAATCTAAGTGCTACAAGGCAAGGAACAATAAAAGAGTAAAGAGACAATAAATAGAAAAATGTTACAAATATATAATATGACAGTGGATTATTTCAAAAAGCTTCTTTTTAGAATTGTTTTCATCAAAGAAACAGCCTTCCTAATGGTTATGGGTAATGCATTTCATACATTCCATGTCATTCCATTCCAAATGCAAGATGCTTCAATGTTTAACACTTCACATTAAAATTCAAACCCAATGATCAATACTAAGAAAGAACAGCATTAATATCAACACTTATAGTGAGGAGTGCCTTAGCAATAACATCTAATGAATAAACAGTAGCCACCTTGTGGTTAGAGAGTGTTTCACATAACCGAGAGAGAGATGATGATGAAGATGATGATTATGTAGATAGGATGTTAGTCATTATTATTTACTGCAGGTAAATACGGCAGGACTCCAGATTAAATCTAGGAAAAAACATGCGTGTCTGCTGCAGGCGTTTCCTCATGGCACAAACCCACACAGACTTGTGAAATAGAAAGATGCAAACAACCTCTTCAAAGACTCTGCAGCCAGTTGCCAAATCATTATAGAGAAGTAAAAAAAAAACAAAAAAAAAACAACAACTGAAAGAGGCCCAGAGACTCTCATCTGACTGATACAAACCCAGAGGAAACATCTGCTTTCTCAAGGAGACACAGAGAACTACAAAAATCCACAGCTGACGCAGAGAGCAGGCTGACAGTAAGTGTAGAGCCGGCCTCACTTTCAGCACCTTGGAGAGCGAACGGTTCATATTCCCCCATTTCCAAAACACACCGTCTGTAAATACGTCTGCGCCGCTCCAATGATGTATGGATTTTGGGGGAAATAGTGACATATCTGGTGCACTTAGTCTTTAGGGGCCGCTTTCCCCCCTCGATGTGGACCCATACCACCACACCCCCACACATCTCTGGGTTTAAAAGGATAAGCTCACACAGAAAATTACAATTGTGTCATTGTTTACTCACTTACTGCTGATTTCAAATCAGCTTTACTTTCTTTATTTGGTTGAACATAAACAAACATGATGTTTTAAAGAATGTTTCTTGTAATATCCATAACTTTTTTTTTTCTACTATGGATGTCAATGGCTTCCAGTTTCCCAAATTTCTCTTGATATTTTCAGGTTGTTTTATTATTATGGCACAACACAAGGATTATAGCCTAATGTAACATATTTTTTCTAGCACTAATATTATATTAATAATATTATAAGAATTATAAAAAAACTATCATATTTACAAAACTTTACTGCACTAGGAGAGTACAATAAAGGACTGAAATTATGATTTTCTAATTTTGTAATATTATTTTGTTCAGAAGGAAATAAAACAGGTTTCCAGACAGTGACAGGACCCCTTCTATGAGGCGATTTTTCATGAAGATGCAAAACATTTATTACTTAATTCACTACCAATAATCAGGCCAAAGCCATTATGCATGCTGAAGCTTCCCGAGTAGCCATATTTGCCATATCGAAGATTCATTTACGAGATTCAATTTGCTGCAAACATTTGACCTGCCAGAATTCTAATATTGATTTTGCAATTTTACATTTCTTTTTCATTTAATTTTATATTAAAATCTATTAATGTCCTTCAAATTTTTATTTCTTATATACTGTTAATTTTGTCAAATAAAATAAATGCATTCCAAATGACTCCACAGACTCGATTAGGTTTCCTGCTATTGTACTTTTTAGGGGGTTTGCACAAAACAAAATGGTCCCTGCTGTTCAAAAAAATGCAATTCATTTTTTAATTGGCTTGCATGCCTATTTAAGCACTTAAATAATTCCAAACCTGACAAAACAAGACAACACACATTTTACATATCGCGTATCTTAATAGAAGCGCTAAGATAGACAAACTTTGAAAATATAATTAAAAATAAATGAGCATAAACGACAATGAAAACACTTTTCTCAATAAACTTTTTTAGATCGAGATTATGTAAATAGAAATAAAGCTTTTTGGTAGAAACAGAGATGAAACAGAACGACATTTATGGACAAGCAAGTGGAGTAACAAGCAAGAACATCTAAAATGTTGCTTTGGTCTTTCTAAAATGCCTCAGCCAAAGTCGGTCATCAAAGTGTTTCAGTATTATAAAGAACATCTCACCTCCAAAAGTCACAGCACGTTCTTTATGTTTCATCCATTTTCAAGGTATTTCGTGGAAAAGTCAAGGTTTTAAAAGTGGCAAAATTTTCTTCCTAAGGTATGACTAAGAATTTTAATTGACTTTTTTTTTTTTAGGACGACAGTATCTCCCGCAGAAAAGAGATTCAAAGATCCCATTTTAAATGATTTTTGAGTTGTTTTTTAAACTAATGAAACAGCAGAACTCTATGATTTCTATGATTCAATGGAATTATTTAGCCTGACATGTTTACCAAAACAAAAATATTATAAATCTTTCTCAAAATAAAATATATTGTGTTCAAAGTGGAAAAAGGTTTTATTTTTTTACCCAGATAATTAAGAAAACAGGGGCAAGGAAGTGGGGCAGTAGGTTGTGCTGACGCCTCACAGCAAAGAGGTCGCTGGTTCGAACCTTGGCTCAGTTGGCGTTTCTGTGTGGAGTTTGCATGTTCTCCCTGCCTTCGCGTGGGTTTCCTCCGGTTGCTCCGGTTTCCCCCACAGTCCAAAGACATGCGGTACAGGCGAATTGGGTATTGGAAATTGTCCGTAATGTATGAGTGTGTGTGAATGTGTGTGTGTGTGGATGTTTCCCAGAGATGGGTTGCGGCTGGAAAGGCATCCGCTGCGTAAAAATTTTTCTGGATAAGTTGGCGGTTCATTCTGCTGTGGCGACCCCGGATTAATAAAGGGACTAAGCCGACAAGAAAGTAATCTACAAGTAGTAATCTCCATATCGTAAAACCGTGAAACCATATTATTGTTATCCAAGATTATCATACCGTCAGAATCTTATACCGGCCCATACCTATTACCTACAGAAACAAAACCTTTTTTGGTTTTTGATATGTGGCGTCAGTTTATCAGGAAGTGAAGATTTTGTTCTCTTTGACTCATTGGATGGAAGCATCAGTGTTTTATATGCAAATGTTTTATGTGGTATTCCAGTTTTATGTACAAGTTTAATTTGCATATTGATATGGAAATAACTAGCTTCACAGCATCACAGCAATGCATGGCTCAAAATACGTGTTAAAATCAGTGTGCATGGACAGAGTATTTCAGATCAATTATAAATCCAGGACTGAACGTTTGGTCATTGACTAACCAGATTTTTCAGGAACTGTGGAAACCCTTCTTGTGGTTATCATAAAAATAAAACGCAATGAAAGGTTTGGAAACACTTAAGGGCAAGTCAACCGTCGGCATTTTAAAAGGCGACCTATTATGCCCGGTTTACAAGATGAAGTCCCTATAATATGTACACTGTAAAACAAATCTTGCTGCCTTAAATTTATTAGCTAAATCAAATTAACTTTTCAAGCCACTTTGTATAACTTAATAAAAATTTGTTGAAACCTGATTAACTTTTTAAAATAAGTTCAATTAACATTAAAACTTATTGTTGTCTTGACTTAA
This sequence comes from Danio rerio, assembly GCF_052040795.2. Taxonomy (NCBI): domain Eukaryota; kingdom Metazoa; phylum Chordata; class Actinopteri; order Cypriniformes; family Danionidae; genus Danio; species Danio rerio. The sequence goes on along the minus strand of NC_141030.1, from coordinate 38,172,713 downwards.
GTTAAAATAAAATCGTAAAGTGTATGTGATGAGTCAGCTGGAAAAACCAACCAAAAATATATTTGTTTAAAAATTCTTTAAAACTGCTAGCTGCTTTCGGGTTTGATCCAAAATATGCAGTCTTGGTGTTTGTTGCTTTAAATTACAATGAGGTCATGCTCTCAGCAGTCTATTTAGAAGAAGGAGGAGCTAAAAACCTCTATCCTGCTTCTTACTCAGGGCTGTATATGTTAATGAGGGCCAGATCATCACTAATGGGCGGGACTTTCAACCTCAGATCATGTGTACAACAGAAAAATCTCAATCAACATGTTTCTGGAGGTTGTTTTTATGAAGTGTGATTATGAAAAGTACATTGGATCGTGTTTTACCATCATAAGTTGAATACTTTCCCACACTATAGCCTTATTATTGTGTTTAATCACCTTATAAAAGTGATTTTTGCATAATGGGTGCCTTTTTAAGGTGAACTACCCCTTAAACTGTTTTCCAGCGCTAGTAAAATGAAGAAAAATGTGTTGTGTGTATGCTAATGAGAGGCAGATCACCACTAATGGGCGGGACTTTCACCTTCAGATCACATGTACAACAGAAAAATCTCAATCGACACGTTTCTGGAGGTTGTTTTTATGAAGTGTGATTATAAAAAATAGAGTGGATTGAGTTTGACCATCATAAGCTGACTACATTCTCATACTATAGCCTTATTATTGTGTTTAAACAGCTTATAAAAGTGATATTGGCATAATAGGTCCCCTTTTAAGGTGATCTACCACTTTTAAGTGTGCGTTTTCCATCCCAGGTGGAATTGAGAGGCACGTGTGGTGTTCCTTGTCCAGCTACATGCGATTATGAACACAGCCAATCAAATTACAGCAGAACAAGGAGAGGAACAAAGGAGCCTGAGCTCTAAACTCTGTAAACGCACTTCAAAGCCCCCAAACCTGCCATGCTGGACAGACTCGGCACTGGCAGAACGGGGGGATGGCGAAAAATGTTGAGAGGGTAGAATAAGGCTGTGCGAGATGAAAAGAACAAAGGAAGCTCTTGAGGCAGCGGCGGACTGAGATACGAAGAAACGAACACAGACACGGGGGTTTAATCATCTGTAAGCATCAAAAAAATAAGTCGATAACAGCCTTATTAGAGTCCATTGACGGGTATATCCTCTGTGATAAGGCTGGGGCTGTTCTGGGGAGATCAGATTGGGCCTTAATTAAGACTAAAAGCCGTTCTACAACTAAAAGCAGTGTTAAGTCGGAAAGCTCAAAGACATCACAGACTTGGGCTCTTAGCGGTTGACTCCAAACAGCTCAGTGGACTCTGAGAAGGTTGGGGCGGGTGGGGGGTTGGGTTTATGGTTACAGTATTTATGTTAGGGCTGGCTGTAAAATACAGGAGAAGAAAAATCAAGTCATGATTTGGTAGTGATTTAGACGACATTGATAACTGGGGATTGTAGATTTTCTACACTTGTTTGTAGAGCTGCAAAATATTTGGAATATTTATCAGTAATAAAAGTAAAGTAGATCAGTAATAATAGTAAAAAATAACAATGAATAAACATGTTTTTATTTATTCGTGGCCATGATACTGCTAATATTTTGTAATATTGTTTGAATTATTATTACAGGGTTCTCACACTTTGATAAACAGCAGATTCAAGGTCTTCATTCATTTATTTTATTTTTGGCTTAGTCTCTTTAATAATTTTGGGTCGCCACAGCGGAATGAACCGCCAACTTATCCAGCATATGTTTTACGCAGCGAACGCTGATCCAGCCGCAATCCATCAATGGGAAACACCAATACACTCCCATTCACACACATACACTACAGACAATTTAGCTTACCAATTCACCTATGGTGCATGTCTTTGGGGGAAACCGGAGCATTTGGAGGAAACCCACACGAACATGGGGAGAACAAGCAAACTCCACACAAAAATGCCAACTGACCCAGCTGGGGTTCGAACCAGCGACCTTGCTGTGAGGCGACAGCACTACCCACTGTGCCACCATGCCACCCTACATTCATATACTGCTACTTATATTATATGAAATTATGAATATTATATTTTCCCCCACAACTTATTGTACTTGTTGGACATTTTTTAAAAATAGGGGTCACACACCAAAGGACCATACCTGCCAACACTCATTTTCCCAGGAGTCTCCCGTATTTCACACCCATCTCCCGCCACCCTCCCGTTTTGTTATTTCTCACAGAAAACTCCCGCCCCAAGTTCTCAGCCTTTTGGTACAGTTTGTAACACCTCCGGGTGGCCAACTTTGGTATAGCATCCGTTTGTAGTGGTCAACTGAAACCCAGTCTAATAGTACAGTTACTAACACCCCAGTACAGTTACTAACCCAGTTCTCAACTGTGTTATTCAGACAAACACACAACGCCACCCCCACAAAATGTATCATGTTCCTATGTTTTTAGAAATATATGGATGAAAAAAATGTATTGCCATTTAATCCAATCTAAAATAGCCACTTTTAAGATTAGGCCTCATGTATTTATTATTATTTTTTATATATGATTTTTATGAGAGTTGTAATTAATTAAACTGCGCCTGAGACATTGTTGCCACTGGCTTGCTCGGATTGGGATTTGTAGAGCTGTGCTTCGGTGGAGTTGCTCTTCAGTGTTTGAACTTTCAGTACACACTAAACTAAACTAAACTGAACTTCAACTCTGAAATCTGGACAATAATAGAACTATCCGCTTGTTAAGTGGTGACGTGTTTGTGACGTATGTAATACTGTTTCCGGGTCAAAGCCGCCATTCATTTGAGTTGAGAAATCATTCGTTTATGATCACTTTTTATACATATCAAACATTAAAGTTAATTTTACATAAAGTCATAGTGTACACAACAATCTCTAGGCTTGCTGCATAACAAATACCAACATTTTGATAATTTATAAAACAATAAATCACTTTCTGGCCATTGGATATTAGGCACGGACATTTTTATTGCGATCGTGACTTTCGAAAGTATTAAATCGCTTTGTAAACATTTATTATTACCATTTCATGAATCTCCCCATTAAGTTGAATAGAGCGCTTGGACCCGGAAGCCCGTCCGTGTGACGTCACACTTAACAAGCGAATATGTTAAGCTGCTTTGACACAATCTATATAGTAAAAAGTGCTATATAAACATTATTAAACATTATATAAACAAATTGAACTGAACTGAGTTGAATTGAGACTATCACTCCACATGATAGTTTTATTATTTGGCTCAAAAATGTAAAAACAAGTAATAAATAATAATAATAAAACAGAAGTTTTTTCATTTCTATACTGTATACACTTGATATCGCATATGGACCATAAGTATGCGTCAATATCGCCGCCATATTTGTACAGTGCTCCCAGGACAAAAGTCATTCAAACGCACTTTAGTTAGTCAAGACTAAAGCCAAGCTGAAGATGCTGGACTTCTGCGCTGCGTACGGGTGTAGTAGTGAGCAAACAAAGAAAACAAAGCATAAAGGCAAAGCATTTCATAGGCAAGATTTAATTTTTCGATTTTGTATGTTACAAACTTACAAACTCAACGTTATTGATAATAATACAGTCACTTACTGGATTGGCCATAAGGCAAAGTAGCACCAACTTGAACTAAATTCTAGGCTTCTGCTAGTTTTGTTGAATAAAATCAGCAAACAAAGTAAATAAAATATGACAACAAGACACTGATGCCAGAAATGTTTTATTGTCTGCTAAGTGAAGTAACGGCTAGTTTTTGAAGTAACTTATAAGGGTGCCTGACAAGATAACAGTGTCTACGCCTCCATCTGCATATTATCTCAATTATTAAACATTACAAATGTTATATAAGATGGTCCATGGAAGAAAAAAAATGACCATTTACTGCAGTTTAAATGATGACAACACTAATTACACTACTTTCATTTTTTCATGTGTGACATTGAAAATGCAATGTCATGTCAACAACCCATATACGCATCCTCAGTCTCTGTGGACAAAGGCAATTCACCAGGCTGTCTCTAAAAGGGTTAAATGTCTCAGTAATGGACCATAAGCCCAATCACATGACTTGTAGCCAACAAACAGAATAAACCATCCCTCTGTCCTCTGGCCCTCCAGACACATGACTAGGCTTTTCTGTGTGCTGCACTGCGAGACTCAAACTCTCTCCTGAGATTCTTGCACCCTCTGCAGTGGAAAACAAAACAGCCAGAGCTCTGCATAATGAACACACGCACACAAACACACTCAAAAATCATCACATAGCTTTTTAATAATTGATGCATTTACTGAGTGTACTGGCCTGTTTAAAAGGAAGCTGTCAGGTTTTCAAAAGGATGGTCCACAGAAAATACCGTCATAGGAAAAGCGGAATCGCTTAATCATTAAAGATTGATTCAAACACCCACCATCATCAACATCATGTTACTAAATGACAGCAATTCAACTGTCTATTGAATGAAACGGTATGAAAAAGCTTCACAAACTACATAGTATCATTGCTGCAGTCTCTCAACCACATAGTATCACCATTTCTGTTAGAAGTGTCTAAATATCACAGAGGCAAGCTGAAAAAAGGTTTATAGTTATGATTTAAACACTCATGATCACATGGTAGTGAACAACAGAGCAAAATAAACAATAAAGACTGTGCCATACACGGTAACATTAGTAGGTGGCGACAAATAACTTATTGAATCATTTATTCAAGAAGTTTGTTCAAAAATACTGATTCATCCAGTGATGAATCAAGTGTAGTTTTGTATGGGTACATCTTAAAATTATAAATTTAAGACATTTGTTCAAAAATGCTGATTCATCAAGACAAGTTTTGTGAATTGAATCATTAATTCAAAACATTCCCGTTCAAACCAAACTCATAGATCCATGCTGTAGCAAAACAAGTTTGTTTGTGAGTGATTAAATCATTTGTTTAAAAGATTTGTTCAAATAAGCTGACATATTCACTTATGAAACATCTTTATGTGTCACTGAATCATTAATCCAAAAGTTTCAAAAAATTCTCAGTTTAATCAGCTATGAAACAACTGAGTGAGTCACTGAATTAATGATTCAAGAGATTCATTGAAAAACACAGATTCATCCAAAAGGCATACATGTCCTCATAAGTGAGTGACAGAATCATTCAGTCGCATAATTTTTATAAAACATAAATAATTTAATAATGTCACTGATAAACTACTTCAAAAATTTGTTTAAAAAACAGTCTCATTTTTGTAAGTGAGTGATTCTATCATTTGTTCAAAAGATTTGTTTTCAATAAGCTGACGTATTCCATAATGAAACATCTTTAAGTGTGAGTCAATATATCATTAATCCATAAGATCTGTGCAAAAAAAAAACAATTTGTCTTATAATAAAACAACTGAATTCTTACTGAGTGAATCATTCAACAGATTCATTCAAAAACAAAGATTCGACGAGTGATTAAATAATTTGTTTAAAAGATTTGTACAAATACACAGATTTATTCAATAATGAAACATCTTTATGAGTCACTGTATCATTAATCCAAAAGATCTGTTCAAAAACCCAGTTAAATCAGTAATGAAACAACAAAAGACTATGAGTGAGTCACTGAATTAAAGATTCAAGAGATTCGCTCAAAACAGATTCATCCAATACTGAAACAAGTCTTTATAAATAAGTGATTGAATCACATGCGGGGCGAAGCAGTGCCGTAGTAGGTAGTGTTGTCGCCTTACTTCTTTAAATGACTATCGGCCGATAGCTTTAACTTCACTGATAATGAAATGCTTTGAGAAACTGGTAAAAAAGTCATATCACCTCCATCCTTCCTACTTCACTTGATCCACTTCAGTTTGCCTATCGGCCAAACAGGTCTACTGATGATGCTATATCCACTGCACTGCATCTGAGTCTTGAACACTTGGAGGGTAGAAACACATCGGTACGGATGCTGTTTGTTGATTTTAGCTCTGCTTTTAATACTATTATTCCTCAGCACCTGGTCAATAAATTAGCATCTCTAGGTCTGAATACACCTCTTCGGAACTGGATTCTTGACTTTCTGACTAATAAGCCACAGTTTGTGCGAGCGGAGGGTATTTCGTCATCTACCACTCTGCTCAATACAGGCTCCCCTCAGGGGTGCGTCTTGAGTCCACTGCTATACACTCTGATGACCCATGATTGTTGTGCAAAACTTAGCACTAATCACATTAATAAATATGCTGATGACACCACAATAGTGGGTCTCATCCAGGATAATGATGAGAGGAACTACAGGGAGGAAGTAAAGCTCTTCACAAAGTGGTGCTGGGAAAACAATTTAGTTCTGAATGTTGATAAAACTAAGGAGTTGGTGATCGACTTCAGGAAGAAACGCCCCACTTATTCCCCTGTATATATTAATAACACTGCTGTGGAGACTGTACAGCAGATAAAATTCCTGGGGGTCCATGTTACTAATAACCTGACTTGGTCTCTCCATACCACTTGTCTTGCGTAGAAAGCGCACCAGCGACTGCACTTTCTAAGAAGGTTGAAAAGAGCACATCTCAGCCAATCAATCCTCACAACTTTTTACAGAGGAGCTGTTGAGAGTGTTCTTACAAATGGCATCTCCCTTTGGTATGAGAATAGCAGTGTGTCTGATAAGAACACCATTAAGAGGATCATAAAGTCAGCTGAAAGGTCTGTTGGAGTCAAAATGACATCTATCGAGGAACTTTACCAACGCCGTTGTCTGTCTAGGGCAAATAACATTTTAGGAGATCCAACCCACCCTGGTCATAGCCTGCTCTCATTCATGCCATCAGGCAGGCGTTACAGAAGTCTGAGGAGCAAATCAGTGCGGTTTCGAGATAGTTTTTATCCTGTCATTATAAGACTTTTAAATAATACCATTTCTTAAGCATTGTTGAAAGCTAGTGTTAAATAATAAATAAATTTGTTAAACTAGCATAAATTGTTAATATTACAACAAATGGTGAAATAGGTATTTAAGTATTAAGTTATTCTCTTCAGAGATTTTTTAAAAATGGGTTATATCTTATATAATTATATTTTTTATATTTTATGGAATTATAAAAGCTTATTTATCATGTTAGGATTTTATAGTGTTTTTATAGTGATGTTTTTTCTGTTCTTGTTGGGTCTGTTGCAACGTAATTTCGTTCTGCATTACAATTCTATTGTGATGATTTGAATGACATAAATAAAGGAAACTAGAACTGGAAACTACTAAACTTACAGCAAGAAGGTCGCTGGTTCGAGCCTGGGCTCAGTTGGCGTTTCTGTGTGGAGTTTGCATGGTCTCCCTGCGTTCGTGTGGGTTTCCTCCGGGTGCTCTGGTTTCCCTCACTGTCCAAAGACATGCGGTACAGGTGAATTGGGTAGGCTAAATTGTCTGTAGTGCATGAGTGTGTGTGTGGATGTTTCCCAGGGATGGGTTGCAGCTTGGAAGGGCATCCGCTGCGAAAAAAACTTGCTAGATAAGTTGGCGGTTCATTCAACTGTGGCAACCCCAGATTAATAAAGGGACTAAGCCGACAAGAAAATGAATGTATGAATGAATCACATGCTCAAAAAATTTGTTCAAATAAGCTGATTCATCTGGAATCTTTATGAGTGAGTCTCCAGAATCAAAATCAATAATCCAAAAGTTTTGTTTAAAAACCCAGTTTGTCCAGTAATGAAACAACTGAAGTCTTACTGAGTGAGTCACTGAATTAATTCCTCAAGAGATTCATTTAAAAATACAGATTCATCCTATAGTGAAACAAGTCTTTATAAGTGCATGATTGAATTATACGTCCAAAAGATTTGTCGAAAAAATAAATATTTATTTAAATGAGTGAGTCACTGATTAATTCATTCAAGCTATTAGTTAAAAAAAGTAAAAATAAAATGCAGATTTCTCCACCATCTGCCCAGCAAAATCAACAGGTGAATTTCTGCCAACTCTATGCGCACGCAGGCTGATAGGTTCAACTAATCAACTAAACCTGCATTATTACCTACTTGGTTGCTGTCACCTTGGCAGCCAGTGAGCTTGCTCCTCATCAGTTTAAATGCTCTGCATTTAAGACCCTCCACCACCCCATATCCACCTGTGTTTAGATCTACTACAAGGGATACACATGTATTATGTTTGCAGCAGCAGCAGTGCGTTTTATTCTCAGACGGCATCTCTGCGTATCTACTGGCAGTAGCAGGTCTTGGTACATCCTCTGCCATAATAATCAAAGCAGCAGCAGCGTAGCAGTTGTATATCACCAAGACTAAATACATCAACATTGTCATCTACATATTCATTACAATACTAAATCCTGAGAGTGTTCATGACAGAACTCCAACCCTAAATAACTTCATGTTCTAAAGAAGAAATAAATAGTCACACTTCAGGTTTGAGAGTTTGAAATTACAGACTTTTCATTTCAGGGTGAACTACTCCTTTAAATGAGATTAACTTCAGCTCTATTAACACATTCAGAGGCTTCTTTATGCCTCCACCAAACAAAAAAGAAAGCAAAACTTTGCAAATGAGGACACAGAGGACTGTGCTGTTTCTCAGAACAGCTGTGAGACACGACTGAGGCTTATGAAAATGAAAACAGTGCATTGGGAATATGATGCTCATGCTGAAGGTTTGTGTGTTTGTCTGGTCATTGCTGCGAGAGCTGAGATAATGACCTGCTCGCGCTTATTAAACTGAACGCCATTGTCTCTGTATAGCCCGTGGCTCACTCTACTTCATAAGCAGTGACCTCTGATTTAAATGACTGTTTTATTCTGCTGCTAAATTTAAGCCTTATTAAAAGGAGAAGGACTCACACACCATGAGGTGCATTTGTGAATGTCATGTGAATGAGAGTGAGCAGAGCTGCTATTCTTGATTAAATGAATGATTTTACTTATTGTTTGAATCCATTAGGCTCAATGAAAAGTCGTCTGCTACTAATCATATAATTAAAAGTAATGCTTAAACAGTATGTCTGGAAACAACATTACAACTGTCATTCAATTTAATTCAGTGTTTTAATTTTTGCAGTAAAAAAATATATTATAAAGAAATTAATGGCAATTACCAAAGTTATCCAGGAAAAATATAACCGTTTTCATAAAAAAAATGTAATAAAAATATTTAAGAAATTATATATAATTTAAAATTTTTACAAAACTCAAATTAACATGTTTAACTAATATTTAATAATAAATATAATAAGTTTATTTATCATATTTTCGATCTATTACAAATTAAAAATAATATGTAAAAAACAAATCTAGATAAATGTAAATAATACATGGAAGTTATTCAATTTAAATACACAACACATTCATTATTTTATTAAGATTGCATAATACCAAAGACACTAGAATACACAAGACATGTCACTCTGTTTTAAATGGGGAAAAGTGTAACGGTTAATATGGCAAATGAAGCTCAGCCTATCAATACATGAGCCAATCATTGATCGCTAAAGACTAACGTTTCTCCCCGCAGAAGCTCAGACCAGGTGTGTGCTTTTACAACAGTTTGATGGTCAACAAACGAACTTGAATCTCAGCAAATACTTGCTTCACAGACATAAGAAATATATCCACATAATGCTTGAAATCAGTGCTTTTAATTGAACCAAGTGCACTTGAAACAAAACTTTTCTGGTTTTGTAATCTGTATGAAACAAAAGCGAGGTACAGTCCGTCCTGTCAAATGCACATCACTTGACAGCAACTACACGAACAAACTTGTAAACAAAGAGTCGCTGTAATTTATGGAGAAGATTTGCCATCAAGACCCTGTTGTGAATTACTAGCAGCTCGATCGGATGAAGTATTATTCAGAGGATGATAACGTGTAGATCGGCCATAAATGAGGTTGGTGTCGTGATCTCGTTTCTTTCAAGTCCACATGCGCATTAGCTTGGGCAACCTGAAAATATGCAGATATTGTTTGATTCGATTTCGTTGATTTCGTTTAGAAATGAAACTTATGAGACAGATGTTTATTTTTATTGGTGATTCTAAATATTTAATGTAATCGTAAGCTTGGCAAACAGTTTTGGAGAATTTAATGTTTTCCTATAGAGTGGAGAAAGTATGACGTCAATTTGTGTGCAAATATCCAAAAGCGAGTTAGCATTGTAGCAGTTCCAGTTCCCTCGTCCAAAAGTCAATGGATATTGTGAAAGTGATTTTGGTTAAATCGCTTAAATAAGGGTTCTTGGCTAACACAAACTCAAGATACTTTTACTTTTTATTCTATGACAGAAAACACATCAGTTACATCACACTCTTGATTTTTTTGATCAGTTACGCTTCTTTAAAAAGACGGCTGTTATCAAGTTGCTAAATGGGACTACAGGCGATGTCTGAGACATTCTACGTCATCAAGCTGAACTGGTCTGGAGCACAGTCCGCTTATGTTGGACATTTGGATTTGTCTATGATTTAAGTATTTTCATGAATAGTATTTTATAGTTTGTAGTATTGTTTCGTAGAATTCATATTGTGTGTAGGTAAGGCCTCTACTTGTAAAAACTATCAAGACAGATTCATTTGTGGATCATTTATTTCAATTAAACAATATAATGGGTATACAGCTTACCATTGCAGCCTGTCTCTTTCCTGCTCTAATCTTGTAATGCAAACTTGTGAATAAATGTGTAAAAGTACATGCATATTAGCTGTCATTTTAATGTGATCAATAGATTTTGTGCCGTTTTTTTTCTTCATCTGAACACATTTAACTGTCATAACTGCAATATTCATGCTTCTCCGTGACTGTATGGGCTGCTTTTCGCTGTTTACAAAAAAAGAATATCGAATGTTGTTCTGTGTCCATGATGGAACTTGCAGGAACATAGACTTGTCCCTCACGCCTCATTTCTGTCGTCTGTTACTAAGGTAAGCGACTGTGTGCATGCGAACGATTCACATTTAAATATGCCTTATGTAGGCACATTTATACATGCAGTTTTAAAACCTTTACAACAACCGTAAAGCCAAACAAAACGTATTTCACACGTAAAAAAAAACTATACAATAATAATTTATAGTTTATGGTGTGGATTATAATGATAATGTAATAAACCGAGAGATTAAATTGTTGTCATGGGATATATTTCTAAAAATAAGCCTGAAAAGTTGTCTGTAGCAGGGTGGTGCTAACGTCACAAGCGAGCGTCCGTTTAAAGCCTAATGTTAGCTTTTCTGTTCCTGATTTTGCATTTAAGAATCAAAAATGCTCAAAGTTGTATTTTTGTGGGAGTGTTATGAACAGCGATTGAACACAGAGCTTATCATTTGTAATCTTCAAAAAGTTTATGGGAAAATCCTATAGGGATTTCATTGAGGGAACCAGTTTTATGCTAGCAGCCGATTAGCTGTGTGTGTGTGTGTGTTTGTGTGTGTATATATTATATTATATTATATTATATTATATTATATTATATTGTATTATATTATATTATATATATGAATATATATATATATATATATATATATATATATATATATATATATATATATATATATATATATACATATATATATACATATATATATATGAAAGCATATAGACACAACATTTAAAAAAATTTCAATAATTTTTTACTTAATGGAATTGATGAATGTATTAAAGTTAGTTTATAATGTAATAACTCTGGAACTGAATAATTTGTAGAAATAGAAACACTAATCACTTCTTAATCATTTAGCTCTACATTCTAAGCCCATTCAAGTGCCCATTTGAAAATACCAAACATATTAGCGAGAGAGAAACTCATTCAAATGCGAAATCTCCATCAGTCTCTGAATCAGACACAAAGGAAATAAAGGCATGGTACATTAAATGAGACTCAGAGTGAGACGCCCCTCAGACAGAGCTAAACACACGCACACACCATCATCAGTAATGAATGCAGTTTCTATGTGTGTCATCTTCAGTCATCGGTCTCTATAATCCTCCTCCTCAGTTTCTTTCATATTTCTTTGTGTTTTTCTCCAGTGCTGAATCTGAACTTCTGCTGGCTGAACTCCACACAACGCTGCATTGACAGATGCTGACGCTTCACAACTTCTTTACAGACAGTTATTTCTGACATATTTCTTCATTTTGTTAGTACTGGAGCGAAGTGTACGACACATCCCACATGATCAAAAACATAATTAATCAGTTCAATTAAACGGGTTCATTCAGATAAAGACCTTCAGTCTAGCAAGTTGACACGAGTATCTTTGGGAACTGCAAGAGATTTTTGTTTAATTGGAGTAGTGAATATGTTTAAAAAAATAATTATCATTTAAAATTATTAAGTTAATAGAAACGGTCCTCATTATTTTTATCTAAATATGCCTTTTTCCCCCAATGTAAATGTCAGGAACAAGTACTGTCTGCCATTGGAGAGAAAGGCATAAAGCTCCACCCACAAACCATCTAAATGATCTAGAACAACAGGAATCTACATCCATTATATACTATAACAACATACTTTAATGTACTTTTTAAGGAAATCAATCAACCCATAAACAGCAGAGATTTAAATATGCATATTTAACTGAATAAACCTAAAATAAAATGCAATCTCTAAATATATAATATGGATTACAATTAAATATGTTGAAGACAAAATTTGAATCATTTTTCAAATATTTCCATCTGACGCTTAACAAGAAAAAATACCACCGTTTTTCCTATTATATTCTTTCTTCTGGAGAAAGTCATTTCTTTTATTTTAATGTGGAATAACACCTTTTTACATTTTTAAACAAATTTTTAGGGTCAATATTATTCTCTCCCTTTGCTACAGAACAAACCATCAATGTCCAATGACTTGCCTAGTTAACCTAGCTGGCCTACTTAATCTTCAGTCCTTAAATCACACCGAATGCGCTTTTTGCAATGAGAGGCACCTATTTTGAATGGTTTTCTAATGGGCACAGCATTTTGTTCACCTCACATTTTCACCGTCTGCTGCCCCTCGCATTTTTGCCGTTGCACTTTGTGGATCTCCAGTTGAAAAAAAGTCAACTCTGAGTGAAAAAAAATCCATCTTTTTTCATTGTCCAATTAAATGAAAGCAGAGGCGGGGATTCCATTAATATGACAGCCCTATTAGTGTTGTCAAGATGACTACAGAGACTTTTAAAGATGGGGGTCTACAAGTATGGAATATCATATCACAGATTCATGGAATTGATTTTCCATTGGATCCAGAGATATGCTTATTGGGCAATTATACAAATTCTAACCTCCAGCATAATCATGCTGTTAAGCTTACTAAAATGTTATTGACAATGTCTAAAAAAACATATTGCTTTAAAATGGAAAACAGACACTGAAGTACCAATTGAACTGTGGATCTCTGAAGTTTGCAACTGTGTACCATTGGAGAAGATCACATATTCTTTGTGGCCAAAAGGTGAATTATTTAAAGATTTGGAATCCATTTTTGAATTTTAGTAAAACAGTACAACATAATTTGATTTGACCAAATAGTTTTTCTCCGTTGGTTTATACTGTATCTCCTCCCTTTTTAAATTTTATTTATTTATTTTAATACTATTTTATTTATTTATTTATATACTGTGTGTGTATGTTTTCTTTAGTTTGTTTCGATGTACTGTACTGTAAACTTTTGAAAAAGCAAAATAAAAATATATAATGCAAAAAAAAAAGATAGAGGTCGCGGTTTCGAGTTATCCGAATTATCACAATATTATTAGATATTGCAATTATAACAATAATCAACAGCAGTGCTCACAAACAATATGCAGCTGGTTCAGTGGTTGCTTAGCAACATAAAAAGCGCAGCACACTTCTTTTTTTATCTCATTAACAAAATAAAGGCAGTGTGGTGCGTCTTGCTTTCTTAGAACGAAAAACACATTCGCTGTGATCAGCCGCTCATTGGTTATCTACTAATTAGCTAATTAATATTTTCCAAGCTGCTTTTAAAAACAGCGCTAATAATTTTCCCTTATGTTTAACTAAATAATTAAATACAAATTTAAAATATAAACATAAACATTAGAATATAAACATAAATATTTTAATGAATCTAATGAGTCATGAGACCGTAGCATTAAAAGGAAACTACAGATGAACATGATCACCGTTACCCTGATGAAGGTAGTTCTTTGCCAAAACGAGTCCGTTTTTAAGGATTAGCCATGTGAAAAGGCTTTTTATAATTTTTTTTCCAAATTTTTCGGGTTCCTTGGACTTATTTTTGCTGTGTATTCTGATGAATGCCTTACCCAAAGAGCACAGACACATTATTCAAGCTACCTCTGAGCATTGTTTGTTTGATTTTGGATTTCTATTCAAACTTAAAACATATTGAACATTATTTGCATGCATGGTTCCTTAAACACCTTCAAAGGTAGCCAGCGACCTGTCAACACGTCTTGCAACTACAGTAACAATATTAACAATCAATGAATAATGAAAACCCAAAAACGCTGTGTTCAAAGCAGCTTCCCTAACAATGTAAGAGCCATAATGAGCACTCACTGGCTGTTTCATGCCTACAGGTGTGACAAAATTAATGAAGAACTGTCATTAGCAATGCAGCGGTGTGGGCTGCTAAAGTATGTCCCGATCAGCTCACCAAATTAGCAGAGAGCGTTCAAGCCTTTATGCAACAGTGCCTGTGTCAATACGCGCAGCTCTCAGGAAAAATGTGCCTGTAGAAATAGCGAGTCGTGTCGGACGCTAATGAGCGCTGCTAAGGGCTAACGAGAACGTGTGAGATGAAAACACCTACACGCTGGAACAAACACTACAAATCCTGCGCCTGGGGAAACACAACTGTACTGTTCTCTGCTGTTGAACATCTGAGAGCCAAACCGGCAACAATTACTTTCTAAAAATAACGAAACCTTCAAAACTGAAGGAGCTCACTTTCACACAAGGAGAAAAAGAGCAGCATCAATGGACTTTATGAAGTATAGAGCCATATATAAACAAAGACACACTTTTGTGACCAAGCGCGCAGGCACACACACAGAAAACAAGCTGAGGATGGTGTGACAGGAACTTGGCAATGATGAGAATGGAGTGGCAGAAGTTTGACAATGTTCCATCTGTGGTGATCCATCTGTGGAATTAAAGAGTCCATTACCACTTACTTACACACAAACTATACGTAGAGCAATGATAATTCTTCAAATCTCAGGAACAGTGTCTCATAAACAAACCTTTATTGCTAAATTTGGGGACAAATGTCAAAGTTTTTGCCCTTATATACTTTTTTACCACATTTACACTATATAAAAATATATAAGTTTCAATATTCTGCCTTTATATATTTTATTCCACCTTATTTACACTATATAACAATACAGAAGCGTAAATATTCTGCCTTTATATACTTTATTCCACCTTATTACCACTAAATAACAATACAGAAGCGTAAATATTCTGCCTTTATATACTTTATTCCACCTTATTTACACTATATAATAATACATAAGCTTAAATATTCTGCCTTTATATACTTTATTCCACCTTATTTACACTATATAATAATACATAAGCTTAAATATTCTGTCTTTATATACTTTATTCCACCTTATTTACACTATATAATAATATATAAGCTTAAATATTTTGCCTTTATATACTTCATTCCACCTTATTTACACTATATAATAATATATAAGCTTAAATATTCTGCCTTTATATACTTTTTTCCACCTTATTTATACTATATAACAATATATAATCTTAAATATTCTGCCTTTATATACTTTATTCCACCTTATTTACACTATATAATAATATATAAGCTTAAATATTCTGCCTTTATATAGTTTATTCCACCTTATTTACACTATATAATAATATATAAGCTTAAATATTCTGCTTTTATATACTTTATTCCACCTTATTTACACTATATAATAATATATAAGCTTAAATATTCTGCCTTTATATACTTTTTTCCACCTTATTTATACTATATAACAATACATAATCTTAAATATTCTGCCTTTATATACTTTATTCTACCTTATTTACACTATATAACAATACAGAAGCTTAAATATTCTGCCTTTATATAATTTATTCCACCTTATTTACACTATATAATAATATATAAGCTTAAATATTCTGCCTTTATGTACTTTATTCCACCTTAACCATAAACAAACCTTTACTGCTAAATTTGGTGACAAATGTCAAAGTTTCTGAAATAGAGGAAATCTAGAACATCGTCAGTCTAGAATGATGAATTATTTCACTTAAGAAGTATTGCAATATCATTTTTTTTCCAATATCGTGCAGCCATACTTCCACTTAAAAGCATACATGTGTCAAACCGGAAACGCAAGCTGGATGTGTGTTGGACCCATTGGCCTAGCTTTACATGGACAAAGGAAAATTAAGACGTGTTTACAACTATTTAAGACCTACAAGTCAAAATTTCAGTGAATTTAAGACCTTTAAGCCCTAAAATAATCTTTTTGAAATTTAAGACATTTTAAGATTACTCGGAAACCCTTATAAAACGCAATTTAAGGGTAATTTAATAAATCTTGCTAATTTCTGGATGGTGCTCTGATTTCCCCCAGAGTCTAAAGACATACGCTATAGGTGAATTGAATAAACTAAATTGGCCGTTGCGTATGTGTGTAAATGAGTGTGTATGGGTGTTTCCCAGTACTGGGTTGCAGCTGGAAGGGCATCCGCTGTTTAAAACATATGCTGGATAAGTTGGCTGTGGCGATCCCTGATGAATAATAATTTCCAGAAGGAGCTGCATCCCTTCTAGCAACAACCAGCATTGATACGCTGTAACGCAAAAGGCGAAACCTTGTTGCATTTTGGGTAACAGCCACTAGATGGCACTTTGATATCATTAATGGAATTCCGAAATACGAAAATGTCAAATGGACATGTCCAAATGGCTCGCCAAGTCAAATCTGTGTGTTTGACTGTATGAATAAACTAACATTAAAAAAACTGAAGTGCGCAGTGAGCTTTAGATTATTCTCAGCTCGACCACGTCCGCCTGGTAGAACCTGTTTTGTTTTCCAGTCGGATACACATGATCTGAATTCAAATAGCATCACGCGGTGTTTGTGGATGTGGCAGAGATGATGAGGTGCTTTTTTCAACAGTGCACTTTCTTTTTACATTAACAAAGGAGACGACAACTGTTCATCAGAGCAGCGCAGAGCCGACACTTCAAATGTCAGTGTGCAGCTGTGAAGCTCCAGTCTCAGCTGACTCATCTGCACTTTCTATACTGAGTAATACAACTCAGATCCATCAAATGCACATTACACATCCAACCATAACTGCCTAAGATGCTTCTGTTTTTAAATGACAAAAGAATATATACATGTACACACAGTTAAAGACAGTTAAATATTACTGTAAAAAGAATTCTTACACAGCTCTCTGGAGTACTTGATGTTGATTGGTCAGTTGCGACATTCCAAAGTATGTTATCAACTGCTGAAACTATTAACACAGGCTCATTTGGGTACTTTGAATCATCTTGATTGTCAATGAATACGTTTATTTCCAAAATACATTCTGTTTTTGACTGTTTGGCGTCATCTTTTGACTGAATAATATGTACGTTAGTGTTTGCTCCATTCAGCAGTGTTTATTTCTGTCAGCTTTGCTTTTAATTAAGGAATTAATAAACTATTATTGACCAGAACAATGTTTTGTGTCAAATTTTAACATTAGGCAGCAAGGTGACTCAGTGGTTAGCACTGTAGCCTCACAGTAAGAAAGTCGCTGGTTCGAGTTTTGGCTGGGCCAGTTGGCATTTCTGTGTGGAGTTTGCATGTTCTCCCTGTGTTCGCAAGGGTTTCCTTCAGGTATCTTATTTACACTATATAACAATACATAATCTCAAATATGCTGCCTTTATATAATTTATTCCAGTTTATTTACACTATATAACAATATATAAGCTTAAATATTCTGCCTTTATATACTCCACTTCTCATATCACAGGAGGGCTAGTCATTTATTTTGACTTTAATTCTGATTATTTACTAATTTATGGACTGAACTACTACTATTCACAATATTTTGTTCTACACATAATATTAAATTAGATAATTTATATAAATGCTAAATAATAACAAATAAATAACATTATCAATCAACATGAATAAACATTATTCATTATTTATAAACTTGTGTTTAAATCCATGGATTATACTCAAACAAAAATACAGAACTTGCTCAATTCGTCTCAAGACTTCAATGCAGCAGAAGAGAAAAAATATGTTTATTTCATTGTTTTTGCCATGCAACAGGTGTGTGATTATGTAAAGAGAAAAGCGAAATATAACAACTTGCACACTTCAGTGGTAATTACAATGCAGCAGCCTTTTCTAGCATTAACAGTGGGTATTAAGGAACTCTTAATAAAAAGGACTGCAGGAAGTGAAGTGAAATCCAAGGCACTTTTAAGCTCAAGTGGTTCTCAGACTCGCAGAGGCCTGTAAACAGAGCAGAAATGGCCAATGGCTGGAGCTCTAGAGAACAGGAGGAAAAGAGACACTTTTCTGGATCATTGAAATTACAACACCGGCATCAGTTCAGATGTAACTGGGGGAGTCTTTAAACTAGTGAAATAAAGAAAATAAAAATAAAAATCAAGGTCATTTTATTCTTAGCTTGCTGTGTCACACATGACCTACTGTACAGTGACCTCAGCTATAATAGTGGCATTTACTTTGCATGTTATTTAAAATGAAACTATTCAGAGGGAGTTCTGTGGCGTGGCATAAATATGAACAGAGTCATAGCTGGGCACTGCAGACAGCTGCCGACATGCGGCACCAGTGTGCGTACCCTGATTTAAACCTGTTTACATTTTTAAAATGCATGGTGCTGTATGGCATGGTTCATCTGGTGTGCAACCCCCTTTACGATGGTCTTCCTGCAGAATGTTACAACCCTTTTTGCATCCTTGTTGGAGCTCACACTGATAGAGATCGAAGATTTATGTAAATTTGAGGTCACCCTTTATATTAAGTGGCCTTAACTACTATGTACTTGCATCAAAAAATAAATACAATGTACTTACTGTGTTCATAATGTATTTGAGAACACTTGTGGTGCTCTTGAATTGGGATAGGGGTTGGGTTATGGACAGGTTTGGTGGTGTGGGTAGGTTTAAGGGTGGGTTAAGGTGTAAGGGATGGTCAGCAGTGTATTTACAAATGTAGTTACAGAAGTTAATTACAGATGTAATTACATACTGGTATTTAATCAAGCACAAGTACACAGTAAATACATGTATTTACACAATAAGTACATTGTAACAAACTATTAATTCCTGTGTAAGTATATATTAGTTAAGTTAAGTACATATTAGTTAAGGACACTTAATATAAAGGGACCAAATTTGGCAAGCTAAACGCATTCTGTACTGTACAAGAGACACAGATATGGATTGACAATGGTCTACAGCCAATCAGGACGCACTGTAAAAGTAAAAAAAAGCATATCAAATCGCAGGTAGGTATTTTGAAAAAACCTGTAACCACTGACATCCACAGTACACTCTCAGAAATAAAGATACGTGAGCTGTCACTGGGGTGGTACCTATACAAAGCGTAAAAATTTTAACCTTAAAGGTTCATATTAAACCCTCAAGGTTACATATTAGTACCTAAAACGTACAAAAGTTTTCCTCTTAAAATGTTAAGGCACTAATATATACTTTTGAGGTACCAATATGGACCCTTTAAGTACAAATGTGTACCTTTTGAAAAAGTACCACCCTCAGTGACAGCTTGCGTACTTTTATTTCTGAGTGTAGGCAAAACAAATACTATGGAAGTCAATGCTTAAGGCTGATTTATACTTCTGCGTCAAACACCGGCGCATGCTACGTGGCTGACGCATAGCCCTTCACCGTGGCCGTCGCCGTCACTGTTGTGCACCTCTTAAAAAATGTAACTACACGTCGCAACAACAAGTAGCGC
The DNA here is from genome assembly GCF_052040795.2 of Danio rerio. NCBI lineage: Eukaryota > Metazoa > Chordata > Actinopteri > Cypriniformes > Danionidae > Danio > Danio rerio. The sequence continues at coordinate 38,152,748 of NC_141030.1, read as the reverse complement.
AAGCTCTATGATTGGTCGGCTTGGTATCGCTGACGAGTCGGGGCGGGACAGAGAGCCGCGCGAATGGCGCGAACCCAATGTAGCAATTGTTTACAAGTGTCCCAAATGGAGTCCCGTGAAGGAGCTCCGGATGGAAAGTTTTGTTTTGTGTTTACCTCATAGTAAAGTTGCTGCACGTCTGCCGGTTGCTGCCTCAAAATGAGCGAGTTTAAGCCACTTGTACATCCCGGAAGTGTTCAGGAAAAGCAAAAAAGCAGCGAAGAAACTCGACACAGAGGAACTAGCGTTTCGGAAGTGTTAATACAGACCAACAGAGACAGCGCGCAAAAGTATAAGTGCACAGCCACGCGCGTTGCATGCGCTGTGGGTTACGCCGGTCACTTGACACAGAAGTATAAATCAGCCTTTACAGATTTCCAACTTTTTTCAAAACATCTTCTTTCATGTTCAACAGAAGAAAGAAAATGGTTGAAATGCGTATCCCTTTTGCAGAATCATTCTGGTGACATCTGAGATTTATTTTATGCCTTCTGAAAAGAGGTTTAACATATCTTTAATAAATCTGGATTTCTTTTCACCGCTTTCTTTGCTCATATTTACCAAGGAGACAATATGGAGGACACTCCACATAAACACACATATTAGCATTACAGGCCTGACCCGGAGATGCAGGTAATGTTTGTATGAGTGAACGCTTAGTGAATGACGGCAGGAGGTCATCTCTGGGTTTCTATGGAAACAGAGGAGGGGGGGGGGTCTTGCTATTAAAAGCAGAAGCGCAGGTACATTAGCTCAAATGAGTCAAGAGCTCTGTAATGCTGCTTCCTGTCATCTCAAAGGGAGGCCTTTTTAGGTCATAGCAAATAACACATCAAAACAATTTCATACAGGAAATGCGTGGATAATTTGAAGGACAAAAACAATGGGGAAACTGCTTCTGTATAGATGATCATTAAAATGCTGCTAAAGACGCACACATTTTGTTATCATCACAACAAATGGATTATTATTACCTTTATATTACTTACATAATGTTATTAACATTTTATTATGCATTGTTATTTTATTTGACATATACCCCTAACATGTAAATACCTTATATTCACATGTAAATGTAAATAAATGTTAATTAAAAATGCTATTAAAATGAAATGTAAATTATGATCGGACAACAGGAGCAGTGACAAATATTTTTAAATATTTGCATTTAATATCTACAGTATTATGTAACATTTGTTATATTATTTTACATTTCATACAATATACTACAATAAATATATTAATCTTTTTTTAAAGTTAGCATTTATGTTTTATGATATAATAGAATACCAAGTTTTGGAAAAAAAGCGAGTATATGAATATAAAGTAACAATAACAATATAATTTTGATGTTTATTATATTACAATACATTATAATAATATATATTACTATTTCAAGATTTAGATCTACACTACCTGATAAAGGTCTTGTCGCCTATCCAAGTTTTAGGATCAACAAATAATAACTTCTAGTTGATCATTTGGTATCAGAAGTGGCTTATATGAAAGACAAAGGCCTCTAGATTACTCAAATTTACCAAAATAAAATATGATCATGCCTTGATTATTAATTATTTAATTAGGACAGTAAGGTCTGACTTTGCTTAGACAAAAATCTTGTCACTTAACAGAAATAATGTACAGTATAGAATATAAAGTGATGCTGCATTGGAAACATAATTAATATTGTGTATGACCATGTGCTTGGAGGACTGCATCTATACATCTCTGACTCAAATAACTTAAAGTCATCTGGAATGGCAAAGAAAGTGTTCTTGCAGGACTCCCAGAGTTCATCAAGACTCTTTGGATTCATCTTCAATGCCTCCTCCTCCATCTTACCCCAGACATGCTCAATAATATTTAAATTTGGTGACTGGGCTGGTCAATCCCGCAGCACCTTGACCTTCTTTGCTTTCAGGAACTTTGATGTGGAGGCTGAAGTATCAGGAGCGCTATCCTGCTGAAGAATGTGCCCTCTCCTGCGGTTTGCGATGTAATGCGCAGCACAAATGTCTTGATTTTTCCTTCAACAAACTTGACTGACTTCTGTAAGATTCTTGGGTCCATGTGGACATCAGACAATAACCTTTTTCAAAGTATAAAACCGTCAAAATTTTCTGTAATAGTGTTCCTAGGGTATGTCTATGATTTTTTTTTTTTATTAACTTTTTTTTTAGTTCTTTTGGGCAACAGTATCTCCAGCAGAAAATATATCTAAAGATGGCGTTTTACATTGTAAAAAAAAAAAAAAAGTTTTTAAAATGACAGCAAAAGTCAATGATTAATTTGAGTTATTTTGCCGACACGTTTACTGTTCCAAAATATTTTAAATGTCTCTTAAAATAAAATATATTGTGACTAAAAGGGCAAAAACTTTTTGTTTTTTACTCAGACATTAAAAAAAAAAAAAAAAAAAAAAAATATATATATATATATATATATATATATATATATACATACATATATATATATACATACATATATATATATATATATATATATATATATATATATATATATATACATATATATATATATATATATATATATATATATATATATATATATATATATATATATATATATATATATATATATATATATATATATATACATACATATATATATATATATATATATATATATATATATACATACATATATATATATATATATATATATATATATATACATACATACATACATACATATATATATATATATATATATATATACATACATACATACATACATACATATATATATATATATATATATATATATACATACATACATACATACATACATACATATATATATATATATATATATATATATATATATATATATATATATATATATATATATATATATATATATATATACATACATACATATATATATATATATATATATATATATATATATATATATATATATATATATATATATATATATATATATATATATATATATATATACATATACAGTTGAAGTCAGAATTATTAGCCCTACTGAATTATTAGCGCCCCTGTTTATTTTTTTTCCCAATTTCTGTTTAAGGGATGGAAGATTGTTTCAGCACATTTCTAAGCATAATAGTTTTAAAAACCTATTTCCTATAACTGATTTATTTTATCTTTGCCATGATGACAGTAAATAATATTTTACTTGATATCTTTTAAGACACTTCTGTACAGCTTAAAGTGACATTTAAAGGCTTAACTAGGTTAATAAGGTGAACTAGGCAGGTTAGGATAATTAGGCAAGTTATTCTATAACGATGGTTTGTTCTGTAGACTATCGAAAAAAAAAATTAGCTTAAAGGGGCTAATAATTTTGTCCCAAAAATAGTTTTTAAAAAAATCAAAACTGCTTTTATTCTAGCTAAAATAAAACAAATAAGACTTTTTCTAGAAGAAAAAATATTATCAGACATTCTGTGAAAATTTCCTTGCTCTGTTAAACATCATTTGGGAAATATTTAAAAAAGAAAAAGAAAATCAAAAGGGGGCTAATAATTCTGACTTCAACTGTATATATATTTTTTTAAATGTCTGAGTAAAAAACAAAAACTTTTTTCCCTTTTAGTCACAAAATATTTTATTTTAAGAAACATTTAAAATATTTTGTATATACATATATACATACATACATACACACACACACATACATATATATATATTAGAGTTGTAATCACAATACCGTGAAACCTTGATATTTTTATCCAAGGTTATCATACCGTCAGAATCTTATACCGGCCCATATGGGTTTCAGTAGGTCTTCTGCAGTATTTGTAATGATTGGGATACAGTTCAACAGATTAGAAGTTATTATTTGTTGCTCTTACAACTGCAGTTAAGATAAACATAATAATATAAATAACAAGATAAATATAATTGATTATATATAATTGATATTATATTATAATGAATGATATTGCATTAATGCTATGAATCAAATATGAACAAAGGAATTTACAACTTTTTTTGCCATTTATGATTTATAATATGATAAGAGACCAAGCTATAGAAAAGAAGAGGATGAATAAATATACATTTTATATGTTTATTGTATTATAATTCAGACAAACAGTTGCTGAAAGACACCAGCACAGAGGTCACAGGGGACACAGCGATACTCGTCTGATAAACGACCACGTTTCTCTCCGCGCTTTTGCAGGATTCTCGCCCGGAGGGATGCATTACTCTAACAAGAAGCAAATATACCAATAAGAACTGAAAAATTGCCACAGTTGGATGCAGCTGACAGGACAAGCAATCATCTCTCAACACCTCAAAGTCACGAAATCCTCACCGGCACACCAGCAATTACCACACATTCAGACAGTCTCTCCTTGATGCTTACAGCAGACAAAGCCATCAAGGAAAATCAATCTGTGCAGTATCTGCCTTTATTCAACCTCCCATGATGCTTTGCAAGAATTATAGAAGTAACTTGTGCAATGTTAAAAAAAAGGAGTACATTGGGCTGTCAAAATTCTCCTGAATATCAGGGGTTCCTCTAACATTATATTAGGGCCGTCCAATTTAAAGTTATTAGTAAAATTATTAAATGTTATTATCGATAGGCTTATATCCCCAGATCACAACAGAAAACATCTAAGGATCCTTTCCTACAGAACATGTACCATTAATGCATTAGTTGGCTAGCTGCTAAGTTTCAGTTTAGTTTACACCATTCTGGAATTAGGTAATATGCAGACAGTCTGAGTAATCATTCTTTGTTGGTATTATGGAGCAGATGATCTGAGATGTGCTACCTTTATGTACCTTTTTTTCCATTATGATATTGTTAAGACTTCCCAAATAGAAAAACAGTCAAATAGTCAAGATTTTTTCAATATTGTGCAGCCCTAGTGCAAACTAAACTGACACTATAATTCTAAAGCACAATTATAGTGAGAATACAGAGCAAACAAACGCTCAGATTTCCATGCATAGACATTTGATAAACAAATGCAAAGTAATTATATTTCCAAAATAAGACTAGTGCAGACTACTAGAATGCATTTAAATATAATCTATATATATATATATATATATATATATATATATATATATATATATATATATATATATATATATATATATATATATATATGCTTAGTTTCATAATGAAAGCTCTAAAATTGTATGCTGTAGACCTACAAAGCTAATTGATTGAACAAATAAATAAATCATATTTGATAAATAGATTTACCATGATTTTTCTAATGCTGTTGTTGAAGACATTAACAAAGTTTATATATATATATATATATATATATATATATATATATATATATATATATATATATATATATATATATTAATTACTGCCAATTAATGTATCACAAATTATGTGGTAGACTTTATATGGTTAGGTGTTTCCTTCATATTAATAAGAGAAATCAATGGTTCTTGGTTAAGATGTGTAAATTTGAGTTTATTTTCACAGTGTGTGTGTGTATGTGTGTGTGTGTGTGTGTGTATGTGTGTGTGTGTGTGTGTGTGTGTGTGTGTGTGTATGTGTGTGTGTGTGTGTGTGTGTGTGTGTGTGGACTATCCAGTCACAAAACGCGCCGAAAAGCCCTACATGACTCTAATAGTTCAATTGTGTTTAAATGTCTGTAATGCACTTTAATAATGCGACTAAAATTGGGATACTCCACCCGTTTTAATTCGATTTCTCTTTAGTTCGATTATGACCTTAATCTAATTAATCAAAAATCGCTGTTTACACGGTCGACTCTTAAACAGAGTATTGTCTCATTCGCATTAAAATCGAATTATTGGTGTCCATGTAAACATAGTCAGTGTTTCCTTCATATTAATTAGTGTAACAATAGTTCTTGACTGAGATGTGTAAATTTGAGTTTATTTTCACAGGAACCATAAGAAATACCACAAATGTTGCTGCAAAGTTTGAAAGAGAGAGGGGAAAAAATTTATTAACAAAAGAAGTAAAATCAGTACAGTTGGGTCACAAGAAATGAGAAGTATTTTCCTATGAATAAGAAAAATCAGTAATTGTAGGTCATAAGAAATCAGAAATAGTTCCTGCCAAATACAATAATATTATGATACCTTAAGGAATAAACACAGTAAATCAAAAAAGTACTAAAATATCAAGTGCACATAATTTGAAAACGTAATTTTCATGATGGATAAGATGACGCTGAAAGCCGCTCACTTGTTGTTTTCTATGTATATTGATCATCTGTAAAACAACCTCATTATTTAAAAGGATTTTTGAATAAAAGTTCCTCGAACAAAAACTGAGACCCATAATTAAAGAGATAGTTCATACAAAATAAAAAAATCTGCCATTACTTGCTCTGATTAGAGTTTTTTGAGCACAAAAAGAAAAATCTGACTTCCACAGTAGGAAAAACAAATATTAAGGACGTCAATGGTTACAAGTTTCTAACATTCTTCAAAACATCTTTTATGTTCAACAGAAAAAAACAAGGGCAGCATGGTGGCTAAGTGGTTAAAACCTCACAGCAAAAAGATCGCTGGTTTGAGTCCCAGCTGGGCGAGTTAGCATGTTCTCCCCTTGTTGGCGTGAGTTTCCTCCGGGTGCAAAGTCCAAAGACATGCGCTAGATGAATTGGATGAATTAAATTGACCGTAGTGTATGAGAGCATGTGTGAATGTGAGTGTGTATGGGTGTTTTCCAGTACTGGGTTGCAGCTGAAAGGGCATCTGCTGCGTAAAACATATACTGGAATAGTTGGTTATGTGGCGATCGCTGATAAATAAGAGACTAAACTGAAGGAAAATGAATGAGAACAAAACAAAAACTTAAACTGGCATGGAACAAGTAAACGGTGTGTAAAGGACTGAATTTCCATTTTTGGGTGAACTTTCCCTTTAATCAAGAAATGGGTAAACACTGAAACACACCTGTATGCACTGACAAAGCTGGTTTACTTTGTCACGATTGCTTTAAGCCTCTTCTGACCTTTTATTTCACCTTTTCTAACCTCCTTTTGCCTTCAGCTCATGGCCTGACAAACAATACCCACTTGTGTTAGCCAGAAAAACAACAGTCGGGTAAGCTGAAGTAATCCAGCATCACAAGACCATGAGCTTGCTGCTGAGGCCGAACGAGGCAATGAGGGCTTGACCTCTGACCCCCGGGTCCTGCTGTGCCCTACATAACATAAACCAATCCAGAAAACTCAGCGCCTCACAACCACTCAAGTCAACTTAAATGCCAGTCTTGAGTGCATTCGTGATGATTAAAATGATTCATGTGAAAGAATGGCCTTCGAAAGTACATTCATAGCACTGTCTCACGCTGAATGCAACGTGAAAAACTATTTATTATGAATGAAGGGCAGAAAGGATGTTAGCTAATGTGCGGTGAGCTAGGTCAATTCATTTAGAATATACAAATACCACAACTTTAACACACACTTTTAAACCAACGTTGAGTGAAAAGCGAAAGTGGAAACTTAAAGGGATAGTTCACCTAAAGGGATAGTTCACCTTTTAATTTACTGAACCTCAGATGGTTTCAGACTTTATCAATGAGTTTCCTTATGCCGTTAAACACCCAAAAAAAAAAAAAAAAGATGTTTTGAAGAATGCTGGAAACTGGCAGCCATTAGGATTCATAGTAGAAAGGTAAATGCATTAGACATACACCATTTAAAGAGAAAAACTGACAATAAAATGATGCCTCTCAACTAAAATAAATACAATTTTACTGTGAATTAATATCAGTTATTTTATTAGCTTGCATTTTTTAATTACCAGTTGAGTTTAATATAAAAAGTAACAAATCTACTTTATATTGTTTAATAAAATAAGAAATAATTCATTCATTTATTCATTTTCTTGTTGGTTTAGTCCCTTTATTAATCCGGGGTCGCCACAGCGGAATGAACCGCCTACTTATCCAGCAGGTTTTCACGCAGCGGATGCTCTTCCAGCCGCAACCCATCTCGGGGAAACATCCACACACACATTCACACACGCACTCGTACACTACGGACAATTTAGCCTACCCAATTCACTGGTACCGCATGTCTTTGGACTGTGGGGGAAACTGAAGCTCCCGGAGGAAACCCACGCGAACGCAGGGAGAACATGCAAACTCCTCACAGAAACGCCATCTGAGCCGAGGTTCGAACCAGCGACCTTCTTGCTGTGAGGCGACAGCACTACCTACTGCACCACTACGTCACCCTAAGAAATAATTATTACTAAGAATTTTCAGTTTTGGTTTTTGGCTAAATGTATCATTAATATTTGGTTTGGTTTCAGCCAACATTTTGATGAATTCCCTAAAACATTTGATGAAAGTCAATGGCTATCAGTTACCAAACATTCTTTTAAATATCTTCTTTTGTATTAAACAGAAATAAGAAACTTGAACTGGTTTGCAACTGGTGAAATAATCGAAGACAGAAGCTTAAAAAAACTTGATTCGCCAAGTTTTGTGTGCTGACAACAAGCTGTGATGAGGTGAAATACTCCATGATTTGCATTGATTGAGAGTTCTATAATGCCAGTCTCGTTTTCAAAATAAAAGGCCCAATCCCAATTCTATTTTTGTACCCCTTTTTTTTTTAAAGCATGACGGTAAAACATTAATGCGGTTATGAATATATTAAAACGTGTTTGTTTGTTGTAAAAATTCGTAATAATGACAAAAAAATACTAATTTGTGGATCTTCGGGTTCAGCAACACTGCTGCTGTGGCTGGTGCATTATGGGAAATTTTCTTACCCCTTGGTTTCGAGTGTGGTCCTGAAAAATCTTTGTTCAAAGGGCTATTCACCCCTTCCCCTCAGCCCTATGCCTTAAAGCTAAAGATAATTGGGACACCCCTACCCCTTGGCGTGCACATGGAAAACGAGGGGTAGGGGGAAGGGGAAGGGCTAAGGGGTAGAATTGGGATTGGGCCCACATGCAAAATAAGTATAATGCAAGTTTAGACACTTAAAAATTAGGGGAAAACATATTGTTGTAATCTCATTAGGCAATTCTGCGGCCAATCAAATGCTGTCTGGGGAATGTACTGTATATTAATGATCTTGGTGAATAATCAGAGTCTGCGTTTTGTTCCGATTGGCCTGTTTTTAACCAGGATTTTACACTCATGGGATTTATACGAGAATGAGAAACAATGGTGTTATAGGCTCACGCTACATTTCAATGTATTGAACATTTCTTTTTCAGCTATGTGCACTAGTTATTTCCAGATTTTTATTCTGTAGCACATTTCAAAAAAATCTTATGTATTTTACGTTTCATTTCACTCCTGCTTCATTTCAATTCATGTTTTTGTTTTACTACACTTTAGTTTTAGTTAACAATGACAGCGCAGCATCTAAATGACCTTGAGATTTAATTTGAATGTTAAACATTTAGAGACGCCATTAAAAATAAATGGTATCGACAGCAGGTTTGACACCAAGCCAAAAATCCAGGCATACCTTTGTGTTTTGCACACAAATCATGAAATGAAAGACTTAACACAAAGAGACAGAAAGTGAGGAGCTGTATGTCCGCCAAATGCGTTTGCCAGAAATCATCCTTCAGGGGAGTCACACTGGAGGGTTTTGAAGATCCGCAATATGGGCTCGATGTGCCTTTTCTAAACAAGAAAACAAGCTGAATGTTACATTTTTCTGCAATACGTTTACTCACGACTACAGATAAGACTGCTATGAAAATACAGACCACGTCAACAGCACTTTTTTTTACCCTTAATCAATGTGGTATTAAACGCTTGGCTGGTTTGTACTGAGCGGAGACGAGAGGACACAACAAGCCGAGGTGAATCAAGATACATGACCATGAAAAATCAGCATAAAACTGCATTAAAGGTCATTCCCAGATGTTGATGTTGAATAATTGAATTTTAAAAACATGTTATGTTAATCTTGCGTTGAATCCAAGAGCGTAAGTGATTTTGCATTATTACTTTTTCCTTTTTAACACTACTAATGAGGTTGTAAAGGTGCTCAAAAATACAGATAGGTCTATGAAAATCCGACACAAACATAAAGGTCATGAAGACTGTGTGGGCAAACAGGTAACAACTTTACAAACGGAAATAATTGCAATCCCATGAAGCAGTGCATATGAAACAAATTAAAGTAGTGGGCGTCGTATACTTGAATAACAAATATGCATAGCGAAGCACCAATAATCCAAATATATACCCATAAATACAATGTATAATGTTCATATGTAAGTTTCTGAGCCTGATTACACAAAAAAATTATAATACCACACAAAAAATACACTCAAAAATTATGTTTGTTGTTAGTTGTAACTAAATTAGGCAACTAAATTGTTTTTTGTTCAATTCACTTAAATTTGTAAACAGTTAACTTACATGTTGTCACAATTAGTGTTGTCACGATACTGGAATTCGATACTAATCAGTACTAAAATGTTAGAAACGTCTATTTCCCGATAACATTTGAGCACACTTTTAAACACCGCTGATTTGCCATTGTGTTCATGAGCTCAACAGAAATGACTGTGATTGGCCATGAAGGTCATCAGTTTTCTGAACTCACAGCTGTTTACGGAGTGTAACCAAAATAAACTAAAGTATAAATGAAACTAGGATCCAGCCAAACAAAACCCCGTTATTTTTCAGGAGCATTTTGATCAATGGGCGTGAAAACACAACCATGTCTCCCCAGCAAATGTGGCGACACTTCAAATGTACAAAGTGATAATGAGTCAAAAGATCAGCATTCCAGCCAACAAAGCTGCCACAAATCCTCTTGTCCAGGCTTATCTTTCCCTTCCAACCCGCAGAGCTGTGCTCTCCACACCAGAACCAACATAATGTAGGTCCTAAATAACCCTCTTGAGCAGTTTATTCCCCCAGCATGCAACACAATAGCCCTGTAGTGCTGGAAACAACCATCGGAAAGCTTTGCTGCCTCTTGTTCTCTCTGCTAACCCTTCGTTCTTTCTGTCTGTCTGTCTCTCTCTTTCTACCGCCCTCTTCTTCCAGTCTATCAGCAGACCAAGAGTGAGTCAGAGCGCCATGTACGCCAGAGGGCATGTTGGAGGACAGACCCTTTACCGGTGCAGGATTTTAACAGGCCAGACTGAGACCTTGTGGCGGTCAGAAGGGATTTATGTGAATTCTGAAGGGGATTTTAGAGAGTTGCTCCAACTTCACTCTTACTGTTAGGGGCAGAACTAAATGAGAATCGTAAGAACTAACAAGAACTAAAATGAGACCAAAATTGGGGCAAACAAAAGAATTAAATCTCACATATAAACTCTACAACTGTCCAATGATAGTAATAAAATGTGGTGATCATGCATTATTGGAAATTGTCTGCGTTTTAAAAACTTAACAAGCTTCATTGAATACATGTGCCTCAGCCCTGTAGTGCTGGAAACAACCATTGGAAAGCTTTGCTGCCTCTTGTTCTCTCTGCTAACCCTTCAATCTCTCTGTATGTCTGTCTCTCTTTCTACCGCCCTCTTCTTCCAGAGGGCACCTGAAATACATTACTCCGGATACGTTTCATTGCACGTTTCAGATGACAAATCCACAAAAGGGCACGGTTTACATTTTTCCAAAACCTGAAATAATTTTGCAACGGATTTGTTTAGTTGCACGTGTTTTATTATGGCAAATCCAGATAAGGGAAATGTTTAAATTTTCGGAAAAATCTAAAGTACGTTACTTGGGGTATGTTTTGTTGTTCGTTTTAGATACATATACAGCCTACTGTATACAAAAAGGCGGCGATTGTTGATCCTCTAGACCAGCAAACCACTGATCTCAACCCAACAAATAGTGTTTTCAAAAGCAAACATAAGATAAAACTCTATTTAAACCTTGATTTCACATTCTGCATCAGTAAAGCAAAGTACAAGATGAGCTACTAAGCAAACTGACCACACAGAAAAGTTGTCAATATGGAGATAGGTGGAGCAAACATATTTGAAAATATTGCACTAAAAATAATAATTTATTCGTCAATAATACGTCCCTCTAAATGAAGCTGGTATTAAATATAAATGTAGAGTAGGGCTGCACAATATGTCATTTTAGCAGTGATATCACAATGTGATCATTTGCAATAGTCACATTGAAGGAAATGCAATATTGAATTTGTAATATATTTAAAATTTTATAATTATTTAGAAAATATTCAGGCATAGGAAATTGTACCATTTATAACTTTAATTGCGATTAATTTAATTGAAATATATTTATTTTAATTATACAATTCCTGTACCTGAATACTGTTAGACTCAGAAAATTACAAAACAATTTATTATGTAATATCTTATTCTTTATTGTATTTATAGATGCACTCCCATACAGAATCCTCTCAATCAGACTAAAATTAAGTAAATTATACTGTATATTCTTTCCAAATAGAGATATTCAAGTCATCTGGTGAACTCGTATTCATACCGCAATATATGTCGCAGAATAAAAAATATTATGATGTTAGTTTTCCAATATCATGTAACGCTAATGTAGAGCATTTGGAAATAAAAGCCAAGCGCTTGAATAATGCAAATTTTCTGGTGGAAACAGAAATATGTCTCTTATTACATTTGTGAACAAATCACTTAAAACACATGAATACAAGTGGAAACATGGGCTAAATTATTATGTAAGACACTATTAAAAAGGCCTGCACAAACAAATGGTGCTGCATTCTGTCAATGGACACTGTTGCTTATTTACCTTCGATAATAACCAAAATTAATCTGGGTTTACCTGTTGCTAGATCCACCAATTTGTACCTCAGAGATAAATAAAAAAATCCATCATACTGCGTCGCATGACTTTTTACCTCAGGTTCAAGTGACCTAGATAGTTGACTACACTCGCATCACACCAGATCGATTCCATATGCAGTGTCCATTCATATATCATTTTATTATTATTACTATTATTATTTTAAATACCACTATGTTGTCAGGCGAACACAGTCAGATGGGCATTCATACAGCAGAGCCTTTAGATAAAACAAAAATACCAGCTGGGGCCAAACATCATTGGAGTCTGTTTAATTCTGTCCACACAGCATACCATGCTGCTTTTAAGCGGGTGCAGGCAGCGGGCAGGCGAAAAAAAAAAAACTAGGCCAACATGAATTTCATATGACTCTCTTCAACTACAAGAAAGATGAGTGCGTGTGTGTGTGTGCGTGTGTGTGTGTGTGTGTGTGTGTGTGTGTGCGTGCGTGTGTGTGTGTGTGCGTGCGTGTGTGTGTGTGTGTGTGCGTGTGTGTGTGTGTGTGTGTGTGAGGTGGGGGGTTGGGGCAAAAAAAAGAAAATCAGCAAATTCAATATTATATGCAGCATGGTGGAGTATGCAATTGGCTGTCTGCACCACAAAAATGGTGTGTGTGTGTGTGTTTGTGCCAAACCTAGACTTTAGTATCAGCAAAACTCTTTGAAGCCAAAAAAAAAAAAGCTCCGTCTTCCCTAATGAGAGCAGACATGTAATGGCTTCTGTGTTTATATACATTTGCACAACCCAAAATGAATCTGAAATCATCTTCCTAAACGCACGCTTGCATGTCATTTATTGCGTAAATGTGCTTGTTGGTTTAGACGTGAAAAACAAAACAACAGAAAAAAATAATAAACACCCGAGCAGCTGCAAAAAGTGTCTAGACACGTGCTTGAAAATGCGAGCGCTTCTCCTTGAACAGTTTGACAGTGGGTCTTAAAAGCATATTTTCTCCCTGCTGGCCTTTTCTATAATAGATCCATTGCTGTCTGGAACATGCTGATGGAGAAATGAAACTCTTTTCGGAAAAGCACTGAATTAAAGAAATATGACCTTTAAGCAATGCTTCTGAGGAGCTGGCCATCTAGTCATGTGTGTGTGTTTGATAGTACACGAACACACTTACAAGAGATAAAAAATAAATAAGACAATGGTGGATCAAATGCCTTTGTGTTTGGTGTAGTGAAAGACAGTGGAGGCGTTCAGTGTTTGGGTGGGGCGTCTGAAAAAAGAGGGTGCGGTTTGCTAGATGCTGTACTGCTTTATGATTAGCTTATTGTGTAGTTGATTAACATTAGGATTAGGGTTGGATAAATATACATTTTTTGGTCAGATTTTTGCCATATTTGAATGATATTGATTTCTGAATAATATGAAAATATTGGTACGGTTTCCTAAAAGTGAATTTAAATATGTATGATAACATGGCACATTGTTATTTTATGCCATTAAAAAGCAGTAAATCACAACATATTTATTTTTAAATTTGTAAGAAATTAGTTTTAGTTTACAGAATAAAAGAAAAATTACATTTTACGGTGCTTTCTCACTTGGGCAAATTGTTGGTTTGAACCCAAGTTTGATTGTCCCCCCCTTGCCATCTTCTCAGTTGGTTTGTGTTCACACAGTCTTTTTTCCTACTGAACCCTGGTGTGCTTGGGTCAACAAGCTGCTGTTGCCTGGTGACAGCCAGGGAAGCAAAGCGCCAAAATGGAAAGACCTACGCACATCGCGATGGTTCTCCTTTTACGATATCTTTTGGTTTTGGTAACATACAGTATAGGAAGCGACTGTCGTCTGTCTGCTGCTAAAATAGCATAAACGTTAAGAACATCAAGCGATTTCTGCAGAAGCTGTTTTTGGAAGAGACAAGCAGACATTATGACCGTGTTTGCCCTGACTCAGTCCCGCTTGTCATCAAGGTACAGTACATGATACATACACAGACATACACACACACACACGAATGAACGTTATGTATTGTTGGCAGTTCCATTCCTTTATTTGGTACGAATGCATTCATATCAGAAGTAAACTGGACCAGAGTTTGCACGAACTGTACCCCGGACCACCTCTTTCAGGCAGACAGGGGTTTAAGTCATGGGTGCACAACCGAGTGCTTTCACATTAGCATTTTTGGTCTGCACCCCAGTTCATTAAACATCAGAGATCGGTAGGTTTAGGTAGTCTGGACAATGTCTTCTGAATTCGGGTGCACACCCACGACCTATACCCAGGTCCGTCTGAGAGTGTTTTCACAGTTGGTCCTATTGTCTGGTACAAACCCAATTTTGATTGTCCCTCCATGGCTGGTTTGTGTTCACACCGTCTTTTTTTCTGATCCACGGCAAAGAGCTTAGAATGACCAAGAGGCGACTCTCAATAGAACATTCCATTGCAACACAGCGCCCAGCAACAGCCCCGGATTCCGCCATTTTGGAGTGAAAATCACTCGATCAGCTGTTTATTGGATCTTATTGCTGTCGCGATGGCAGCAGCTGCTTTGTTTTTTAATTTATTTATTTAAAAAGTGCATTAAAACTGAGATACAACCTGAAAGACAATAATACAACATTTACTATCACAATCATCAGCACTTTTAAACGTTTATTTTACAGACTTATAATATGCTGTTGTTCTAGTGGAGTTTTTATTCCAAAATGGCTACCGCGCCATCTAGTGGCTGTTTCCCTAATTACACTAGAGTGTCACCTCTGGATGATTCTATGCTCTTTGTCCACGGTACGCTCACGTCATCAAGCTGCTGTTTTGTGTACAGCTGTAGCTAGGTGATGACCACAAAAGCAAAGCGTCCAAAATGGAGACATATTTATATCACGATCCTTCTACTTTTACTGAAACTTTTGGTTTTGTAACCAAAACCAAAATACAAAAAACCACTTGAGTCTCTGCCACAAAAAAAAAGAAAAAAGAAAATATCATGCAATGTCTGCAGATGTCCTTTTTGGTGGAGACAAGCAGACATTATCACTGTTTGCACTGGGTCAATCCCGCTTGTCACCAAGCTACGTGATATACAGACATACACGAATGAACGTTAGAAAAACTAGTTTCTTATTGTCATTTTTGGGTTTGGACAAGGCAATTGAACGAAGTGTGAAAGCACCCTAATAAATGTCATAAATTTATTCATATACTATATATAATTATTTAATATATTAAACAGGACCTCTGCATAATTTACAACAAAACTTGAAGGATTTATTTTTATATATAATCAAAATGCACATTGTAATAAAATGAGATTGAACTACATTTTTGCAATAGTACAGATGATTACTTTGTCATAAATAGATATTCTTTCAAATGTTCTATTACTAAAAGAATCACAAGCAAACATTACAGTTTCCACAAAAATATTATTCTTCTCAAGTGTTGAGCAATTGTTCAGCAAGAAATGTTGCTGAAAACTAAACCAACATATAAATCAGCATAATGTATGCCTGGAGTAATGATGCTTTGTCAACACAGGAATAAACAACATTTTTAAACAGAAAACTGTATTTTGAACTGCAATCATATTGAGCATTATTCATTTTACTTTTTTTCTGTTTAAATCAAATAAATGCACAGCTTTGGTGGGGATAAGATATAAGAATCGTTTTTAAAAATTCCCTCTGAGCTTCACAAGCTTTTAAACAGCATCAGCCTTGTCTAATGAATATAATATGCGGTGATTGTCTCTAATGCATTATGGCATTTAAATATATACCCAAAATGAAAACACATACAATCCTTTCCTAACAAGTTGCTCTTTACTCAATATAAATATGTCATTCAATTGTTCACAAACCTGCAATTTGCTGAGTTGTTTACAGTTATATGAACTATATACTTTGAGCCATGATTTTCTCCTCAAGAACAGCTGATTTGAGGCCGAACAGCTTATACCTGCCAATCACAGCGTCCAAGAGGCTTGTAATGCGTGCCCGTACATGACATTCCAGCCAGAACTGGATGTCGAAGCTAAATAGTAACAACTTTGTTCATTATCTGGGACAAGCAAAAAAGTTTTATCCAACTTAACTAGAGATTTGATTGAGACATTGCGCTTTCACATTCCCACATCCAACCTGATTGCACAACAACTTATGTTTTATTCACAGCATGAACAGTTAAAGCAATGCATTTGTATTTGTGTTTTCCTATCACTGTTCTTATATGAACTGATTTGCCCTCTGGGAACCATCAAATCTATTTTCAATTTCAATCATTTCAGCAAAACGATTATCAGAGAAATGGTGTGACAAAACCGGTCAGATTCATTCCCATTCGACTTGTTTTTTTTTTTTATTATTATTTTAATGCTTACCCCAATCATTCATGTCCTCATGTCAGCCAAAAGCAGTTCTGATCATTCAGAAAGAAATTGGGAGCCAGGTGGTACACGGAGAGCTTACACAACCCATTACACTGCCTTTAGAAAGAGCTATTCAGCTACAAAAAAGCAGGTTTTTTACCATCACACTCTCTGGCCTTTCACATCAATGAATGCATTTTATGTGTTCAGAAGAACAACATGATCTATGTTTCAGCTGAATTACAATACATAGTTTGCCATGAATAGATTTCAGAGATAGAAAAAACTGTTTCTGAAACTTTTCACCAATATATTTCTCAATGCTCATTTATTATAAAGTCCTTTTACAAATATTTAAAGTCTGGATGAATTCGCAACATAAAACACAAGGGTATCTGAACACAACTAATGAGTGCATGTAAACAGAAACTTGCAACAGTTGCCCCGCCTCAGAGTTCTGCTTCCGGTCCACTGCTTTGAAACTGACATTGATGAGCAGTGCTGCTTGTGAAAGTTCTAGATCTTTATAGAGATAACTTCAAACGGTGTCTAAAAAACATGACGATCACATGCGCAACACTTTAAAAGACACGAGATGTCAGCGTAACAGTCACACATGTCCGTAAAGTTCATGTTTACGATGAAAAACAATAGAAAAGTAGCACATTCGAAAGGAAAAAGATTTTATGTGTGAACAATTGATAAGCTGAAAAAAGGTGAGTCCACTAAAATAATATTCAATTAAAATCTGACCTTTTTTTCCACGCTAAAATGGCTATTCTTCTGGCTTGGGTGAAATATGCTAAGCCACGTCCCTCCAGCCATTAGCGTGCTGTGAGTGAAATATATTATTATATATTATATTATTATATTTGTACTCAATATATTATCCCTACTCAATATTCTGTTTAAGTTGAAAATACCTCTTCATACACATTAACTCCCAGGACCATTTAAAATTAAGTTTATATTTAGCCACACCATGTTGGTGTTCCATAAAATCTTTTTTTTTTTTAGGTGGGTTGTTATCCCAACGCTTAACTCCCAACCTGAAGGACTAGGACATACACACATACACTATGGAAAATTTAGCTTTCTCAATTTACCTATAGCACATTTCTTTGGACTGTGAGGTCAATACGTCATCATAGTTGCATAAAAAATTGCATCAACTTCGATTTCATAAAGACCTGAAATTATTATAAATATTTAAATTTGAGTAATCAAAAGCAGCAATCGTTTTTTACTTTAAAAAAAACCCCTAAAATTATACGATTACAAATACATTTGCGACTTATACAACTGGATACATTTAGAAACTTCTATTTATTTTTCTCATATTCCGATTTATTCTTGTTAAAATGAACAAACTGATTATTAATTAAAGATTTCACCTATTAATCGTTAATTAATATTTCTTAAATCCCTCAGCAGGCGCACAGCATCTTAAGACATTAATATTAGGTTAGATTTAGGTTATCATGTCAGGTGACCAAAATTCAATGTCTAGCCTACATCTAAGGACAATGTTATTTTGACGACCAATGACGACATCAAATTAAGTTGGCATTTGGTTGTTTTTAGGTTGTGTTGGAGAGTGACCAAAATCCAACATCGAGCCAACGTTCAAGATCAATATTAGGTGACATCAGAAGACCAAGATTCAATGTCTAGTCAGCGTCTAAGGACAACGTTATTTTGACGACCAATAACATCAAATAACGTTGTTATTTGGTTGATTTTAGGTTGTGTTGAAAAGTGACCAAAATTCAACAGAGGCAACATCTTAAACCAACAACACATTGACCTAAAATACTGACATTTATTCATCAGGTATAGCAACCAAAATCCAACGTCTGAAAGAAGTCATTTTGGTAATGTCTGCACAATGACAAGCTGTATTATCCTTGGACGTTGATATTTGGTTGATTTTAGGTTGGATGTTAGACACTGATGCCTCATGTTGGGTTCTGACGTCAACCTGATTTTCATTTCCAAACTAAATGGAATGTCCCGATGACGTTGGGGAACAGCGTCAATTTGAGGTCATGTTGACATCCTGTGCCTGCTGGGTCTATTCTACTGTAATCAAATCACAATTCCCTAAATGTTGACCTCAATATTTTGATTCGTCTCTACTTTCCACCTCTCAACAGTAAAGAAATATTAACTACAAGTGTTGACGTAGACAAACTCCATGAGATAAGCACAACTTTCAATAACAGTAATTGTTGCGTAGCGCTTTACTAACTTTATTTCCCAATGGACATTTAACAGCGGGAAAGTGTGAAATTATTTGAAATACACTCGATACGGTACATGTTTCACTTACGCACAGGTTACAATTCCACTGTCGTCAAACACAAGCGAATTTATGACCGTCTCCAACTCGAAAACCTAACTTTAGTGTCAGATTCTGGGCTCTCGTCCAGCAAGATCAGGCGTTCTAGAAAGAATCATTCCCAGCGTGGAGAAGCCTGACCATAGACAATACCAATTTATCCGTTTTAAAACAGCTCTGCAGTAGGACGGAGATTACATTTATAGAGACTCTCATTAGCAGAGATAAGAGCTTTGTAAAACCACGTCACAATGGGGGAACTGGCAGCCAAACTGGCAGCGTGATGATTCGAAGTGACCGCTCTAGAATTATGCTACAGTTCTTTTCTTAAACCCTCTTCTTTTATAAGAGCCTCTTGATATGAAAAGCTCTTATGAAAGGGTACTGCCCAAGCTGCCACCTTATCAACTGGAACATGGCAGCCGTTTCAAATCCAAACAAAAGGTCAAGATGAAAAGCATGGGAAAGGTTTGTGCTGACATTTTTTGCATTTTCTGCACTTATGCACATATTTAAGAATAATAAAATGTGAAATGTGCTAATTATTTTGCCTCTTCGTACGAACACAGAAACTACAATAATAACTATGTTAAAGGTGCAGTAGGTGCTTGTCTTCAGAAACATGTTTTGTTGTGCTGGTTGAAAGTCTCTTCACATTCCAATAGTAATGATTAGGGATGTAACGGTATCAGAATTTCACCGTACGGTAATACCTCGGTATGAATGACACGGTACGGTATTTATTGAATTATTTTCAGGAAAAACAAAACTAATGAAAATACTTCAAAAAAATGCCAAAAGGGTCAATGACAAAAAATTAGCCATCTATCTGTAAGCTTTGAAACAGGAACTTCAATTTTTCAATTTTAATAACAAAAAATTATTCAACCATGTAAAAAAATAAAGTTTCAATTTAGTATTGTTGAAAACTCATCACATTCAACATTTAATAACTCACTCACTCACTAAAATAGAGATGGGCTTTAAGGAAAATTATCATATAAATATAATCTGGTAAAAGCTGGTATCTCTGGGTATTTACAATGTCCCCTGCAACAGAAAAAAACTCTCTCATTTGGGACTGAGGATTCTGGCACAGAGATAAGACTTGGCCCAGGTTGACAGCAGTGGGTAACGTTGTGCATTGTCTTTCCCCCACTTGAGAGGACAAGCCATGAGTGAGATGGAGGTCTCTTTGCGGTACAATTCAATGTCTGCATCAATCTGAACAGTGTGCTGTGTTTCTGCAGTCCCCATGACTGTTATTAGTCGTATTCCCCAACTTGTATTTCACCACAGTCAGCCAGTGCCTGCATACCGGTATATATATATTAGGGGTGTCAAAATTAATCGTTTCTTTGGTGCAGTGCGATGCAGACAATTCGGTATCGGTTCAGTAATAATCATAACCGGTTATTACTGACGTCATTTACCTCATATGCGCTGTGTCGCGAGGGAGGCAATCGCGAGTATTTACAACGCTTTAACAACTTAAAACTCATAAACTGTCCACAATTTCACTGTGTGTGTTTGCTGGATCAGTCTTTCACTGACATATACAACAATAGCCCCTATTTCACTGAGATCGAGAGAATGAAAGTAGCCTACTCCATCTCTCTCTCCTCTCTTTCTCACACACACACAGTGGCCCATTTGACCTGCTGGCGTGGCTTTTCTTCTGTTCTCGGCTGTTTTACAGCGTTACTTTTGCATACAGAAACGAGCGCGTGTCTGCAGAGTTTTCTCCACCGTGTCTATTATACATCAGCTGTGAGATCGCCGCTGCTGCCTGCCGCGTATCAGTATCACTCATCTGTGAAGAACGCAGCGCGCAAGAGCCAATCGCAACCGTTTTTTTTTAAGGTGTGACCAATCAAAGGGGTGTAAGAGAACTAGACAAGGATCAGAAATTGAGCTGGATATTTATTATTTTATTTATTTATTATATTATTTGCTAAATGCTTGTTTTGTTTAAAGTTACAGTTTATATATCTGACTGTTTGTATTAAATGACAAAATTGTATTACAAATAGTATATAAATATTAATATATTCATACATTTTAATACAAGAAATGCTGCTGTGAAGAAAATATAAAACTGTGTATGGAAAGCACCGTCAATGCACCGTGATGCACCGAAATATTGAATTGAACCGAATCGATGGCATGATAATCGTAACTGAACCGAACCGTGAGACTAGTGTAGGTTCACAGCTCTAATATATATATATATATATATATATATATATATATATATATATATATATACAGTTGAAGTCAGAATTATTAGCCCCCTGAATTATTAGCCCCGTTTATTTATTTTTTTTCCCCCAATTTCTCTTTAACAGAGAGAAGATTTTTCAGCACAATTCTAAACATAATAGTTTTAATAACTACTTTTTAATAACTGATTTATTTTATCTTTGCCATGATGACAGTAAATAATATTTCTATACAGCTCAAAGTGACATTAAAAATGCTTAGCTAGGTTAATTAGGTTAACTAGGCAGGTTAGGGTAATCATGCAAGTTATTGTACAATGATGGTTTCTATAGACTATCTGAAAAAAATTGCTTAAAGGGCCTAATAATTTTGACCTTAAAAGGGCTTTAAAAATACTAAAACTCTAGCCAAAATAAACCAAATAAGACTTGCACCAGATGAAAAAAATATTATCAGACATACTGTGAAAATATCCTTGCTCTGTTAAACATCATTTGGGAAATATTTAAAAGAGAACAAAAAAAATTCAAAGGGGGCTAATAATTCTGACTTTAACTGTATATTGGTTGCCAATGGTATTGGTGTGTAGACTGAAAAGTAGAAGTGCTAAAAGCCCCCAGTCGTGATCGTCATAGGCGGTTAACAGTGCACTACTTTAACACAAAACATGTCAAAATAAGCATGATTGTGGTGAGGTTATGAGGTGGAAAACAAACCATTCTGTCACAGTAGAAAACGATTTGATCCGTGTATAAAGGAAAAGAAGAATGTGGGACGCTTTCTTACATTACGATCAATATACAAGCATTTTAGCTCCAGGAATATTGTTGTAAATCAGACATTGTCATGTACTGTAACATGATTTTAATCAATGCCTGTGTCCTTGCTTTCTGCCCATCAGAGCCTGAGGATAAAATATGGACGCAGCATGCTGAGACCCGCAGATGTTCAGCTTCGTCCTTCCCAACAAATCAGACACACACTGAGTGATATTATGCAGTTCTTTGCTGGAGGACTTCAAGAAAGAAACTCTTGTGTGTGCCTACATCACATAAACTGTTTGTAGGAACCAATAAGTGGATAAATCTGAGGTTTCAATTTCAATTTTGGCTTCCAATGATAATGAAAAAAAAACTATCATCAAGATAAAATGATTATTCACAAGAAAATTTGCAAAATCGTGTACTGTGACGTGACTTGCAGCATGGGAAGAGCTTAATTTGTATTTAATTTGTAACTTAATTTCTGCTTTAATGTATTTTTCATTTATGATAAATATATACCTCTAAAACTGTTTGGACATATTTTCCCACTAATAATCGTTTTAAATAATCGTGATTTCAATTCTGACCAAAATAATTGTAATTCTGATTTTTCCCCGAATCGAGCAGCCCTACCCTTGGGTTGTTGTGTGTACAGCTATTCTTCATATTTTTGAAAACCAAAGATGTCATCACATCTAAACCCTAGTCAGGCCGCTAAAAGACCTCTGTCGAGTGTCAAATGCATGCAAAACAGTGATTGGAAAATCGGTGATTGGTCATGGTGACGAGAGTGGGTGGAGCCAAATGCAGTAGGAGCAGAGCAAGGCTGAAGGCAGGAGTGTTTAACACTAAGTCCAGTGGAGGAGCTCTAGCTGGATACTTTTATTTTGCGTTTATTTTATTATTAAAGCTTTTTCTTTTAAACCTTTTAAAGCCTGCTTTTAACCTTCAACGGATAGAACAGTGTGAAGCATTGACAAGAAATCATTTGGAGCAGAGAGAGGAGAAGGATCAGCAAAGGACTCGAGCCAGGAATTGAATTCGGGTCACCGCGAGCACCTCAAAGAGCTCTATGTGGATGTTGTTTTAACATTGGCAGAATGACTATTTTTTAATGCTATTGTTATCAGCCAAATAAGAAAATGATTGACGATTCATAACAGAGGTGATAAATCATTAGTTAATCTTGTAGTTAATCCAATTAAGATTACAGATGCAAGCTTTTGAAGAGTTTTCTGACTTCAGAATTGCCTTTTGTATATGATTTTGGACAGAGAAATGTCTAGATATTTACTTGTAATTTAACAGTTTTCTTAATTTAGTAAAGGCTTTTAAATATAATCTATAAATCACTGTAATTATTTGTCTATTGTTTGAGTAAGAAGGCTAACTACTTCAATTTCAAGTAATTTTGGTTATAAGCTTCCAAATATAAACTGGTTAACATGTCAGACAAACTTTTCATATTCTAACTGTTGGAGAATGCGCTTCAAAACTGTCATATTGTTATTCCGGTTTAACTTTTACATCAAACACACACTGCAAAAAATACTGGTTGCCTTAAATTTTGAAGCTGAATCAATGAGTCATTTGAGCTTGTATTATATTAAATTGACTTAAATCAGCTTGCGTTTACTTCTGAAATAAGTTACAACATGATTAACCTAGTTTAATAGGTTACAATTAACTGAAAAAACATGTTGTCAGACAAATATATCACATTTTTTACAGTGCATTGATCTCCATGTAAGAAATCTCAAATCATTTTTGTGCCAACAGAAAGCCAAATAAAGTGGTGATTAAAAGTAATCCCGCGTCAAGTACACACACACACACAATAAAACTTTTGCTGCTTGTTCAAACTACATGTTTTTTGGGACAACATCATAGTTTTATGTTTAATCCACTTTAATTTGTAAAAACGATTAAGTTAAATGAACTTTTTTTTGTGCTGGTACAACATGAAGTAATTGTGTGGAACCCAGCATGAACCAAACATTGATGTTATTTTGGCTTCAAAACACACATTACTGCATATATAATATCTCAAAGTGCCAAGGAAAGAATCATAGCCCTGAATATGATTCATAAACACTTCTGTTGAAGAAAAGAGTGGCCCTTGCACCTTGTTATGAATGTTATCTATCACTTTGCGCTGCTCAAGAAGCCCTCTTCATGTCAGACTGAAATGTACAGATCACTTCCATCTACATAACTAATGAGTGAAGTCAATAATGACGAATGCCCAGAGCTGCACTCGGCCTGTATGCACTCGCTCTCTAATGAAACCACCAGGTTTAATGAAATTCCTGTCTCAAGGTCTTCACAAAGACAGATGTTACAATTCAAGCTCCAGCAATTTACACTGAAACAGGTCTTTTGGGCACATCGAAGGACAAATCTTTTTTTTGTTGCCAGCCAATGGCCTTTGGTTACAATTAGCCATTTGCTAGTCAGCTGCAGGTTTTAACAGAGTTAGCGCCCACTAGGCCTGCAAAATACTGGGACAACATGAAATGTGATACTCTTATTGTGGATTGCTACAATATTTCTTATAATTGTCAAACAAAATAATTTTTGCAATGATCATAAGTCAAGGTGCAAACATTTAAACTTCGTCATCTTGACAACATCATCTCGACTTCCGCCATTTTATTTATTTTCATCTCAAGGTTTACTTTTGAGCTGGTTCAGCCAAAAGCAGAACAGCACCTACTGGGCAGGTGGGAATAAAAATAGTATGACCCAATATGATTGGTGGTCAAATTTGAATAAACAACCTACAAATGCTTGGCACATAGAATAATGATCATTTATTCCGTCTACCTGTAATATCCACTTGTTAAGTGTGACGTCACGCAAGGCAGCTTCAGGGTCCAAGTGCTCTATCAAACTGTACTGGGAGGCTTCACAAATGAGAATAATAAACGTTTGCAAAGCAATGTAATATTTTCAATAATGACAATCGCCAGTCCAGTCCAGTACTATGAAGTCTAGAGACTGTTGTGTACACCGTGATTTGGTATAAAATTCCCTTTAATGTGTAACATGACTAAAAAGTGGCCATAAACTAATTTTTTTTTTCAATTCAAATAAGTAACGTTTTGGATCTGGAAACAATATTCCATACTGTACACCACAATTTAACAAGCGGATGGATATGACAAGCTCAATTTTCAACAGTACTTCTTCTGAAAGTATTTTACTGATAGCTTTTTCCTAAATTGCACTCTAAACTGGCAACAAACAGAATTGCAACAATTCAAATTTGACTTAAAGCTGAGATGTTTTGGGATTTTGTTTATTAAATGTTATAAGTTTATTATAAATATGCATTTATATGCACATTTGTTTTGAGAAGAACTCGTTTACAGCCAAAGAGTTTCGATGGAATGGGCAGAGCCAAATATCTTTGCCATGCTTTGCTTACTAAACCTCCTTAATTGGTTTTCTCTAAAGCATCATTGGTAATGCAGTTTTTTAATGAATTCCACAATTAAACATGATTGTTTTAAAAAAAATAGATAGAATTCATGGGTAGAGATAGGTTCAACAGATCCGTATTTGTGGTTTTTACTAAAATATGAATCAACATAACCTCATGAAATGTTTCTTAAAGAGATAATTCACCCAAAACTGAATATTGACTCACCATTTACTCTCCGTCATTTGAATTTTCTGTCTCACAAAAAAAGGTATCACAAAAACTGCTGGTTGATGGTACCTATTGATTTCCATAGTAGGAAAAACAGATACTATGGAGTCGAAGAGTGCTATCAACCAGCAATCTTCAAAATATCTCCATTTGTGCTTAGCTGAAAAAAGAAACTCAAATAGGCTGAGTAAATATTGACAGAGATTTCATTTCTGGGTGAATTATCAAACCAGAATATTAAAATATATATCCATTCATGTGACAAACAAGAGCAGAAGAATGATGCTGAAAATTCAGCTTTGCATCACAGAAAGTTTTACTATATTTAAAACTAGGAAACAATTTAAAATTGCAAAATTTACTGATAGTCCTGTATGTTTGATCTAATAAATACAACCTGAGGGAGCATAATAGACTTCTTTCAAAACATTATAGCCCACCACACTTTTAAACGGGTATACCACATCTGAATTTTGTTTCTGAGGACACCATCATATACATGACCTCAAATCTAATATGCATGGACAAAAATATTTCCAGGGTCTTTAAGACTAGCGGAGGTCGGCATCTCTCAGCGCTGAACGGTGATGCAGCACACTCACAGTTTAATGCAAGCACTTTCATTAAAGCAGGAGATCGGTCTTACAGTAGGAGGTAAAGAAGATTACCACGGCTTTGTTAGCATATTCATTAGCTCCCGTCACATCTGCTGGATCTCTGAAAAGTAAATGTACAGTAAACGAATCACTGATTATGTGGCTTCTCTGACTGCGAGGGCCTGATTTTTACATCCGCTTCCGAGTTGTTGTTTCGTTCTGCAGATAAACAAAACTATTCTACTGAGTTGTCGTTTATTCTCCTCACAGTTTATCTATTAAATATTAAAAGACAACTTATTAGAGCTCACAAATAACTTTCAGCAGACCATGAAAAAAACCACAAAGTCTTTCCACAGCAACAATTCTGTACTCTGAGGAATACAAAGAGAAAAATTAGGAACTATCATCATGAAAAAACCAAGCTTAGTTATTTTCGTGACAGATAAATATAAAGGACCAAGCCAAACATAACTCTCACTCAGTTTTTACTATGTATGTCGATTATTTGTAGCACAAACGTATTATTTAAAGTGATTTTGTTTCAGTTCTTCCCTAACAGAGAGTGCAACCCATATGGAGATTCCTCCCTATTGTGTAAAGCGTTTTGAGTGCCCAGAAAAGCGCTATATAAATGTAAGGAATTATTATTATTATTATTATTATTATTATCATATGCAGACATCTAGTGAAGGTTGCTTTTCGAAACACTTCATATAGCTTCAAAACCTTTATGAATTTTTAGTTTCGAATTAGTGATTGAAAACTAGAGCATTTATTTAATTTGGAAGGTCGCATGATTTTAGTAAACGGTGATTCGTTACGTCATTATGGTTGCGAAACATTTCAAAAACGTAATTGTTTGCTATTTTTATTACCATACAATCCACAATAATGGCTCAGCTTCATTCAGATCGCCCCCTAGTGGCGATTCACTTAAGAGGTTTCATAGTTTTTACCTGATCTGATTAGGAGTTTGTAGATGTTTTAATGAGACAGTTGTAAAAAAAATAAAAAAATAAAAATAATACTTAATAAATAGAGAAATTCCAATACCCTTTTTTCCTTACTGATACCAATTCTGATACCTGTCATGGTTTCCGCTACATTCATTCTTTCATGGCGGGGTGCCACGCCAGAAGTCATCCCGCCATGGCTACATTACAGCTTCTTATTCAAAAAACTTTTATTTTTTTAATAGCGGGTGGGTAATAATCGAATTAAAACGTATTCAAGGTCAATTTTATCCTATGACAGCACCAACTTTTCTGTAACCATAGTAGTGCTGTGCGTCATTTGTTTAACCCTTTAATGTTACGTGCTGACTGACTGATTGACAAGTGCGTGATGCGTGAGGCCAGCAAACATGATGTATAGCCATTTCACTTTACTTTAGGACGCATTAATATCGCTTTGTAGGTCTATTAGAGACATTCATAAATATTCATAGCAAATCTAATAAATGCTGGAGACATACTCGTTACATAAACGCAGTATATCGCACTTCAGCAGCATTTTTTTGAGAGCGCACAAGAAGATCTGCGCGCTCTTGAAGCGGCTTATATTTGAGGGGGCGTGCAAGAAGTTTTGTGCACGAGCAGAGGAAATCGGTGCGCAAGCAAAGAGATACGCATGCTGTAGGCTATTACATAAA
This sequence comes from Danio rerio, assembly GCF_052040795.2. NCBI lineage: Eukaryota > Metazoa > Chordata > Actinopteri > Cypriniformes > Danionidae > Danio > Danio rerio. The sequence goes on along the minus strand of NC_141030.1, from coordinate 38,124,393 downwards.
TGCGATCTCGACTTCTAATACTGCGCTCACGACATTTGTCACTGAAATAACGCCACAGGTAGTTCGCAGATCTAAGCCCTTAAGCCCTCGCAACAGGGAGAGTTCGCGAAGAGCGGAGCAGAAAAACAAAAAACAAAAAAAAAAATAAGCACTTTTTCGACGGTCCCTTGCTGAGAGCTCCTCTCAGCGTGAGCTATCCCGGCTAAACATATATTGCGAGGGCTTAAACGGAGCAGTGCTCGTAGTGTGGAGTGAAAAGAAAGAAAGACAGCTGTCAAACATAGCCAGCTTTGTCTTTTTGTAGGAAACACACTTTAGATCTTTTTAGGGTAAGAGGTTTTTGAGTTATTGCCGTCTGTAACTGAATGTGTGTCAAGAATATCGAAAACAAAACCAACTGAACCGCGCTCATTTCTGCCGCCCTCCTGGATATACAGCGCCCTTAGCATTTGCCTATGGTGCCTATGTCACGGACCGACCCTGAGTTGGCTGAGTGTTGTAAATACTCGCGCTCACCTCCCTCGCGACAGAGCGCATAGGAGATAAATGACGTCAGTACATAATAACCGTTTATGATTATTACTGAACCGATACCGAATAGTCCGCGTCTGCATCGCGGTGCACCAAAGAAACAATTCATTTTGACACCCCTAGTCCCTAGCATGTGCTGCAAATGTGAATACTTCACAAATTGCAAATTGTTTCGAAGCTTTGAAAAGCTTAGTTTCTCTCATCACTACACAGTCATCACATGTACATATAAAAAGATGGACGTGCTTCTTACATTGAGCCATTTAATTCTGCATGTTTTTGTTACATTGTATTGTTGTGTTTCGATGTGCTGTATTATTACAGCATTCTATGCTCGGTTTGGTTCTGAATGAGCGATATAGAGCTCTGCTGCTGTGCAACAAGGACTGTTTGTGCTGACTGTGCACAGCATCCTGACCTTGGTGATTCTGCAGAGTGGATGTGAATAATGAGATGATCCCTTTGGACAGACAACAACAGCTAAGCCACAAGAGAGAGAAAGACAAAGACATTGGAGAGAAAGATGTGTATTGAGGATACAAACAGACACCTTTTAAGTCGTGCCACACACACACACACACACACCAATATTATCTAATATTTTGCATATGTTATGTTTTTTTTTTTAAGTTATAGGTCTAAAAAGAGACATACATTTGCAAAACATTTATATATTTATAGTATAATATAAATATAGAAGTATCTACTTAAATGTTTAACATTTTAAAAAAGTGAACATTTGGGTAATATAATGTAATTGCCACTACTTTTAAAAATATATGAAAGAATAAGTGAGCAATCTTAAGTTTACTGTATTTTATATGATTAAAATCTTGGTGGTTCATTTTGCTGTGGTGACCTATGACAAAGCTGGGACTTGTGAGGGATTAAAAACCTAGTAAATTGGTCAAATCTAGTGGTTTGAATTATTATATAAATTTGTATTTCTGGGATAGACTGTGATCCTCAAATTATCTTAAAATAGTTTTCAAACAATTCTTGCCGTAAATATGTCTGTCAGAGTTTTTTCGGTATTAAAAATATTGTTTCACTTAATTTGACACTAAATTTAAGTGGTAAACTGTGGTAAAATGTATTATAGTCTAATAAATAAGCCAAATCTTTTGAACATTCATTAATTTTCCTTCGGTTTAATCTCTTATTTATCAGGAGTCGCCAGCAGAATGAACCATTAACTATTCCAGCATGTTTTATGCAGTGGATGCCTTCCAGCCACAGCCCAGCACTGGGAAACACCTACACTTTCTTGCAATCACAGACAGACACACTCGTACACCATGGTCAATTTAGTTCATCCTATTCACCTATAGCGCTTGTCTGAGACAGTGGGAGAAACCGAAGCACCCGGAGGAAACCCACGCCAACAGGGGGAGAACATGCAAACTCCATAAAGAAATGCTAACTGGTCCAGGCAGGACTTGAACCAGCAACCTTTTTGCTATGAGGCAACAGTGCTAACCACTGAGCCACCATGCCGCCATCTTCTGAAAAACCGTGTTATAATATTCCATATTATGATATCTTCTCAGATGTTTACTTAGACTTTTAAATTGCATAATAGAAACTTAATCTTTCCGGCAACATTTGTACACTTTAACAATGTATTTTAAAGCATCAGATCTCAACAAGTGGTCCTGGCCCACAAGGGGGCCTCGGCGAGCTCTGTGGGGGGTCGCGTCATATTTTTTTTTTTTTTAGCAGTGTACAATTTGGAGAACAATCATGTTGCCTTATTTTACTTTATCCCCTGGCTGACCAAAAAAATTGACAAAATTCTAATTCGTCCTCCACAAAAAAGACGAGAGTCTCATTGATTCGCCTTCAGCAGCTAATACTAATTCCAGCACGGAATCTGCGTGCGCAGAAATCTGCAGATTTCTAGGCCAATAATTTACATGTGTAAACAATCGAGTAATATTATTGACTAATATGAAAGTGTTCATTAGATTTTTTTACAATACAGTTTGTAAATAATATTTTCTGTCGTTTAGTAGCAATATAATATGATTGACTTGCTTTGTTTACCAAATAAGTGGATTTGCATTGTAAACATTAAATAACAGTTAAAAAGCTATTATTTCATATATTACATTTTTAGTTACGATACTCCAAAACTCTGAATAAATCTGTGGATTTTTTTACAAAATTCTCCACAGAAATAGCGAAAAATGTCCGCAGATTCTGTCTGGCCCTACTAATGACCCAAGCATACTGGACCCAGGTGAGGAAGCTCCTAATATTTCAGGTCGCAGCGCTAAGATTACAGGAAACACGAAATGCAGGAAATACCAAGATAGTTAACTGAACTGTGGTTTTATTCCGTTTTCTCGAAGCAAAGAGTCCCTGATCCATCCACAGTGTTATCTGAGCCAACGTTCTTACAAACAAATGCATGAGGCCTTCCAAATTAATAAGACATTTGCAGATACAGCGACAAGCCCAGAGCATTTTGAGAGCAAGGCAAAGGAATTGACACACCTAAAATGAGATAAGGGATGTCACAGCTACTGACAAGAAACTTTTTAAAAATTGGCAACTAATATAGGGCCAATTTAAAGATAAATGACATTTTTCAGTTACAAATAGCCTACAGGTTTAAAAAAAAAAAAGGGTTGGGAACCACTGATTTAAAGCACTGTATATATAAAAAAATCTGACATATGTTAATAAATATAAAAATATGAAAAAAGGCAGCTTAATGTTTTATACTGTAACTTAAATGACTAAAACAGAAGATATATTGCTTCAAACTATACTAAAAATACCCTGTAAAGACACTTTACAATATTAACAGTTGTCAGCATATATAAGGACTATATAATAAAACTCAAAAACATAAATACACATACATAAAAAAATCCTTAATCACAAACTTATAACAAAACTAACATGTCACATTACACAGCATTTCCCAAATTTGGGTGAAATGCAAAATGCATATTGCTGTTTGGTTTCAATACACGCTTTAAAATATTTACTAATTCAACACGCCAGTTGATTTCATGTCAAATAAGCTACTGTGCATCTCATCTCCTCCTGTCCAGATCATAGAGCTGATCCAGTTGGCCACGAAAAGATGAAAACAGTTGGTATGGTGGGAAGCAAGCAGCAAAATCCCATGGTGCCGTTTCCATCGCAACTATGATGCTTTGCTAATGGCAGGGGAGTGTAAACGTCAGGCCCTCGGTGGCAGTGTGTGCATTATGTGGGGGTAGAGAACATAAAAGAGAGAGTGAGAGAGAGAGAGAGAGAGAGAGAGAGAAAAGGAGAGGGGAAAAAAACGACAGACAGTGAGCAGATTGGCTCAGTGTGAGAAGCTGAATGGCGGGAGGTGAAGGACGAGCACGCATCAAAGAAAGGCAAATAAAATTAGCAGATCTTAAATGGCAGAACTTCCTCAACGTGCACCAAAATTCCTATTTGTTTTATCATTTTTAGCCAACATGTTTCTAATCGTGATGTAAAAGCAGTGTCCAGTATGTAACCTAAAAAAGTTATTAATTACTAATATATTTAAATTACTTGCCTAAATATTTTGTCTGAACAGTAACTCAGTTACTCAAATCATTTAATTACTTGACTTGGGGCTGGGCGATTTTACAAAAAAAAAAAGATCACGATATCATGTTTCATATCATTCGTAATCAATAATTATTGAATCTTTTTTAATAATACATTTAGGAATATTAAGACTTTTTTAATTTAACCACTTTATTTAATTTACCAACAATACTAAGGCAAATAGTTTTAATAGTCAAAAACAAAGATTATTTAAACAAAATATCTGATCTCTTTATAATAAAATAAACAGTGTTCAAGAGACTTTTAAACTTGATAAATAAAATGTTACAAGGTGTCTGCAATGGTAAAGGTAGATCAACATCTGTAAGGCGTCAATAACAATAATGAAACATTAAAGCTCAAACTCTATAAACAAAATCAAATTATGATAATCAAATCTAAGCTTTATTGTAAAGGAGGATGACTACATTAACCCCTATGCTAAAAAAATCTTTCAGATGGGTTGCTAGTGGCTGGGATGCACAAGAAAAGAAACCAAAAAGCCACTCTGGTGACATCCTTACATTCATTTTTATTTATAATCTCCTCACTGCTGCCATACGGCACTTGTTTTCACGTACATAGTTATTCTGACCTGAAGTGACAATAACGAGTGCATGGTTTCCTTCGCCATTCCTATGTGCTTTGCGCTCCACTGGCGTCGTTCGTAACTAGGTGACCATCAATCGATTTCTCAGAGGATGACAAACGGAAAAACTATCGCTGCATCTCTGATAAAAGTTTATGGAGAAAAGTAAAAAGCACTGCAGTGTTTGAATGCGCTGTTTGTCTGAGATAATTAGTCTGCTGTTGTTACTGAAATGTGTATATTCCATACATAGTGTGAAGCAGATTGGTTAGTTCTACTTACATAAATCGTGGTGCGCTCGCAGCATTTGGAAAAATTCAGATGTTTTTTTTAAACTAGGTGTACCTGGAAAATGCTCGCACTTCACGTATGCATCTCTCTCAAGTGCGCATTGTGCAAGTCGCAGGCTTAATGGCATTCCTTCCAAGGCACACGCTCAGCAGCCACATTTTAATAAAACTATAACACTTTAAACCCAACTTTTTTGTTTAATCGTTATTGACAATGGTGTTCGGTCAATAAATACAGATAATGATTTTATCGCAGAGCCCTAACTTGATTAAATATGAAAAAATCCACATAAAATCTCAAAGCATAGACACGGTAAAAATGGTGGCTTCCACATAATTACTTCATGTTGCCCCAACACAAATCGATTAAGTTAACTTTATTGTTTTTACTAATTTAAGTAGATTGAACATAAAGTAATTAATATGAAATAAGTAGTTTGAACAAGCAGCACAACTCATTTTTGAGCTAATAATGGAATTTAAACCATTAAGAAATTAAGCCATTAATTTGTTTTTCAGCACCTTTTAACTTTTTTTATTAACACTGTTTAAACAATATATGTATCAAAACAAACATGTTTTAAATTGATAACAAAATGTTTGATACAAATATTGGCATGATCAATCTTTAAAATATTTCTTGGTTTAAGCATGTACAGTTGTCGGACAAATAAAACCTTTAGAGGAAAAAAATGAAAACTTTTAAATAACCAAAAATAAATATTAACAATTCTTTTGCATCTCTGAACTCGTATACAGTGTATTGTCATGAACTAAAGTCTCCTTTTTTCTTTAAGCATATGCAATTGTTTTGATAAATCAAAATTGTTCTTTAGTTGGACAACAGATATATTCTGAAAAAAATACATATCACTCAGTATTTAAGCAAGTTCTTTATATGTAACTGTAATAAAATTACTTAAAAATGAAAAGTAATTCCATCAGCTGAAAAGTAAGTGAATTATAGTAAATAGTTACTTTGTAACTAATTACACCCAACACTGTGTAAAAGTAAATGGGAATTAAATGCGATACAGTCGATGATCAAAAAGACCATTTCCTGATTCATCTGAGGTTGAACTCCGCAAGATTGCAGCTGCGACTACAATAGTAACTATGTCAGTTCCGCAGGGATCTGCAAGCCCTGCATACAGTCAGGGAAAGTCTTCGTGTGAACCAACCACCACCACACTAAATAAAAGACGAGCTGACCCTCGATACGTAAACACAAGTGATTTGAAAATAGACCGGCGCTAGGATTACAGGACCAAATTGAGTCTTAAAATACATCTGGTAGCTAGGCTGCTCATCATCTACTGATAATAAACTGGAGCGTTGCGTTTTCAAACACGTTTGATTGCTTGCACGTTGTCTGGCGCATTCGCGACTGCGGGATCTGCCCTCATGAAGAGGGTCACAGGACGGTCTTTCATCCCTCTGCCAGATCGAGCCCTCTCAACACCTCCTGCGTGTGTCATTTGTCCTGTAGCCGGGTGGTGCGGATGTCTGGCATGCCGGTGTAAGGCCATGAGGTTGAGGACGAGTCTAATTACATTCAGGGTCTAACAGCGGTGCTCCACAACATGTGTTCTCTGCTCTGAATCTCAATAGCAAGTTGGAAAGGAAAAGGCCTTTTGAATCTAGCACACTGGAATTAGGCCTCAGATCTTTGTCACTACCAAAAGACGAGGCCTACAGCAACGATCGGCACTCAAAAACATGACGCTTGCTGTTTGTTCAAACTGCTTTCTTAAAATGAGCTGAAACAACACAATTCTTGAGTTTTTGGGGGGACAACTTAATTGTTTTATGTTCAATCCAATTAATTTTGTAAAAACTAATAAGTTAACTTAATTTCTTCATGTTGTCCGAACACAAACCAGTTGTGTGGAGCCCAGCATTTTAACAGTGTCATATGTCAAACATTACTAAAAAAAAGGAGTTCCACACACTTCATGCATGTCGATCCAAGACAAATCGATTAAGTTAAATAAACAAATTTAAGTGGATTAAACATAAAACAATTAAGTTGTCCTCCGCAAAAACTCAAGAATTGAGTTGGTTCAGCTTATTTTAAATAAAAACAAAAATAATAGATAAAAAAAAGGTAAAAAAATCACAATAATTGAAAAACTCAATGAAACCAACAACAGTCACTAAAAACAGAACTGAAATAAAATGATACTTATAGCAAAAATAATATATGTTTTCAAATAATAAGTGCATATCTGTGGCGGTAATCTGACCTGCGAGTCAGCGAATAGAGAAGAGCAGTGCAGAAACATCCTGGTTTCCCCACAATCCCTTCATCTCATTTCAATGCAAATCGATTAAGTTAACAGAATAGTTTTTACAATTTTAAGTTGATTTAAAAAACAATTAAGTTGTCCCTAAAACAACTCATGAACTGTGTTGTATTAGCTCTTTTTTTTTTCTTTTTTTTACTTTCTACAATGCAGAACAAAAATGTTACAGAAACAAACGTGCTAATATATATCATTACATACATACACATATCAACATGGACATACATAATTACCTGTATATCCACCACATAAACTTGCATATAAAAAGAGTAAAGAAAAAAAAAAGAAAAAAGCCAAACGCATAAATGGCTATCTCTCTTCCAATTACCATAAATAAACTTAAACCACTTAAATGGGGATGTCTTTATATTCCCTTTATATCAACCATTTTACCAACTCTTCCTATGTCTTTGTTCCCTTTTTATCAACCATTTTTCCCAACTATATCCATAAATATCCATTTTCATCCTCAACATAAATGTCAGTTTTTCCATTACATGAATTTATTCAATTATCTCAAACCACTGCTTAAATTTCAACGTTGGGCCTTTAAGCCAGTTCCTTGTTATAGTCTACTTGCATGCCACAAAAATAATCTTACACAAATATTGTTCACCTTTAGGGACAGTGCCCTTAATATTTCCCATAAACAAAAAATAGTGCAGTTCTAGGAACTCTGTATCCAAACACCTAGGAAATAATCTGCACATTAACCCAAAATGGTTGAATATTTGTTTCGGCTCATTTTAAATAAGTAGTTTGATCTTTGGAGTGCACTTGCATGCTTTTACTGCCAAACGTATCTGTCAAGCGCATGGTTATATCCGGAAACATCTATTCTACTCTATGGAAACATAAAATGCATGTTCTTATTTTTCTTCATTTGCCAAAAAATGCAAACTAGGCATGTTTATCTCCATACTTGATCTTTAATATGAGGAAATTTAATTTGCTTAAGTTGCATTTTTGTGGTTTTGAGTTCAGTGTTTGTTCAAACTATTATTTTATTTTTATTAGGAGGTTTGAACAATAATTAACGTAAGCTGTGCAAACACTAACCTTTGCTCTGGTTGACAATTCATGTGTTCTTTTAACTATTATAAACTAGAATTACTAAAACTAAATAAGTAAAACAGACCAGGTCAAAGATTAATTGTGATTAGTCGCATGCATCAATAGCGCCGCCACATTTGTACAGTGCTCCCAGGACAAATGTCATTCAACTGCACTTCTCAAGACAGTGTGCCAGATGTGAAAATGCTGTACTTTAATCCTGTGTACAAGTGTAGTAATGAGCAAAGAAAACAAAGCAAAACGGCAGAACATTTCAGAGGTAAGATTTCGTTTTTTACAATGTTGTATATTACAAACTTTTGTGCTCAGCAAGCAACGTTATTGATGATAATAACAGTCACTGACTGCACTGACCATAAAGCAAAGCAGCACAGACTTGCGCTAACTTCTAGCCTTATGCTAGTTTTGTTGAATAAAATAAGCAAACAATGTAAATGAAATATGACAACAAGATGCTGCAGTGCCAGAAACTTGTATTATAGTTAGCTAAGTGAACGAGTCGTTCATAACAGAGATTTATTCACAAACGAATCGCTCCCTCCGTTAGAATGAGAAGTGAAAGCAGGAGAAGGGCTGTGTTTCAGGAAACGGATTAGATCAAATTTAACAGGGAGGGTGGATAATACATTTCCATACACACAAACACACTCTTTGTCTATTGTAAATATCTATGAGTCGCATCCATAATAAACATTTGTTTTGACATTATACACACACACACACACATTATATATACACACATTATGTGTGTGTGTGTGTGTATTATTTATATTTATGCATATACTGTAATGATTCACACATAAAACCAAAACTATACAAACTAATTTTGCTACATATAATTTCTATCTAAATATAAAGATTTTCTCAAATATATGCATGCGTGCATTCATATATACATAATAGATATATACAGTATACAGATACAACCGCCAAAACAGACTTTTATTATAGATGCAAAAATGATAATTAATCCATCATCACTAATATAAAACTAAATAGAAATGTGTTCACAAAACAACACTAAACTAAAACTAACAAAACCATTAATTAAACAGCAAATTTTAAAACTGTATCAAAATAAAAAAATACTCATTTAAAAATGCGAAACTACAAAAACCCTGATGCAAACTCTTATCAAAAGTAAAACACAGTACACTCAAAATCTTTTTTTCTCCTGACCTCTCGCAAGACCTTTGGTGGAATCTCCAATTAATTAAGGTGATCGGTACATCTGCTCTGCTAAATGGCATTCAGCATCAATCAATATTGGCTGTGCTCGGGCACAAGCAGCGGTTTCAGCCCAAGCTGAATAATACATTAGGTCTACCCCACCTACAGTTGTGTATCGGCATTGTGCCAAGCCCTACGCAATGCTTCTTTATTTCTCTAGTGTACATAGCCTATGTGAGCCACAAAAACACTGATTGTCATTGCAGCATTAAAATAAATTAGCGCAGGCTTACACTTAAGTGTATTATTAATGGCTGGTGGATTGTGGTGACCTGCGGTACAATGATCTTACCTCAAAAGCATTTATTTATGCGCATTTCAAAGATAAACCTCCATTGAGAACAAAGCAGTCAATATGGGCTCACAACGAACATCTTCACAATAAATCCATTCCAGCTAACGTATGTAAAGCAGGTGAAAGTGCAGTGGTGTTTCCAGGGTTGTTCAAGCTAGTAAGTTAGTTCGTTTAGGTTTAAAAAAAAAAAAGGAAAAATATAGATTTAGTTCACTTCGTGCTGCAAAACTACAGTGTGCTGTATTAAATGTGCTTATTATGTGTGGTATGTAATGTGTTTTTCATTTTGATTTTGAATCCTTGTGAATAACAATGACCGACATCTGTATTAAACTATGTTGGCAACATCATGACTTTAAAGTGAAAATAAAAATGTTTGTTTAAGCATTATGCAATCATATGCTGTTTTTGCTTTGCAGAGTTTATTTGGAAGTACCTTTTTAGTTGTTTTATTCTGCTTGTTTTGCATTTACCCTTATTTACATGAACTACATAAATCGAGCAAATCCATCAAAGTTTATTTTGTTATTTTAATCAAACTAACCCCACCAAAATGTTGCCATATAGCGGTTTACAGAAGTATTTCCAAAAGCCATTTAGCCTCAGTATCCTTATATTCTAAATACAAGGGACAACATTCATTTATCTATACTGTAGCTGGCTAGCTAACTACAAGCCAGAGAGCTAGACAAATAGATTTAGCATTCATCAGTTGAATAGCATGCAAAAGGAATATAAATTTGTTAAGGAATAATATGCAAAAATAATCATTAATACATAAATATTAGGGGTTGGACAAGATCTTGTATGGCGAGTTCTCGCGAGATTAAATCACGACGAGATATCCCATCAAGGTGAAAAGTTGTCTGGTGAGTTTTGATGTTATGATTGGTTGCTTGGGTGAGTTTGACATAGCCGTTTTTTTTTATTAACCAGAGTTTAGCAGCTGCAGCGTCCAACTACAGAAGCTACAACTGCAGCCACGCACATTATGGTTCGTAACAATGCAATGAAATAACACTTTAGATATACTAAAAGTCATAATCGCCATAAACACAAATGGAATTAAGACATGTGTATTCCTATTTTAGTGGCACTATTGCTGTGCAGTACAGACATGTAAAGACTATAATCTTTTTTAAACCCCTTTTTTTTGCAGTTTGTGATTTTTTCTCTTCAGTTGAATAAAAATCTATTTTCCATTTATATATTAGCAAATATTTTGCTAAAATTTTAAATTATATATAAAATGACCACAATTCACATAGGCTAATAGCTAAATATTTTGCAGTGTTTGCATGTCCTTTACTGCATAGAATTCATTAAAATAGAAGTAAATTAACATTCATTAAAACTTGATTTAAAAAAAAGCACCTAAATAGTTTTGCGATTTGTTTTTTTTTTCAGTTGAATAAAAGACTAATTTCCATTCATATATTTCCTAATAGAAGATTTAAAATTTAGTAAAAATCTTGTTTCGTTCTCGTGAACCCAATCTCGTGTCTTGTTTTGTTTCGTAGAGTAACGTTAAGCGTCTTGTCACACCCCTAATAAATAATAATAATAATAATAAAGTATTAAAAGACCAGTGTTCTACAAATGTGGGTACAGCAAAACTACAGGTATTAACAATTAATAATAAAAAAAAACATTTTGTTACATTGTGGTGTTTTGTTTGGTATTTTTGAAAATGTAAAGTGTTCCCATGACAAAAAACTGCGAGTGTAGTACTGTAACACATTCTATACTTTATAGATTAAAAAAGAGAGAGAAAATTTGCCTAAAACAACAGAAGTAGCCTACTATAAGCTGACTGGAAGGCAAGAGACCTGTTTGAAACGTTCATCTTCCGCTTTTATATCATCCAAAGCGCAGTTTACAGCAGTTGACATTTCACACCGAACAGAAACACTGAACTCGTCACATGACCCGCCAGCCAGTAACACATCGACCGTCTCTCCACTGTGAATCTGCGCTAAACTAAGTCTTTCTCCAGTTTACATCGCGCTGGCTCGAGGTTTCAGAGCACATCACCACTGCAGCAACCCCCACCCTCCTCCTCCTCCTCTGCCACCTGCTTCCACATGCACGGCTACAGGAGCTCTGCATCCCTGCGCATAGAGCAACTGCTGCAGCATCCGTTCAGCTCAATCACTGCTGACTCTAAACTAATGACCCAATGCAAACTCATGACCGACCGACGCCTCCTATTTAAGAGTAAACGACCTTACCCCTGCAGCAAACACCGGCTGTGACCTTAAGTTGAACGCTTACGGTGTATATAGTGAATATAATTATCAAGCAAGCGCTGTAAACACGTTTTGCTAATTCGTGGAACGGTTGCGATAGATGTGATCTCACGACAGACAGTCGAAATGATTGACGTAACAAGTTTTCAAAAGGAAAATTGATTGAAGATGTAATGTTAGTTAACTGACAGCCTATACTTGCTTGTTAATATATTTCTGAAGCTAATATTTGTCATGACATGAGGTAGAAGTGCATTACCTCAGAAAACCCGACTCCAGTGCGCATGCGCGTAGTAACGTTACGTTTATTTCGTTCACTCAAACCGTCTACAACGATGATACGTGATATAAATAACCACAATTTTTAGGTGAACAATCTGTCATAGTAGCTAGTTGACAGATATTTGGCATCATACTAAGCTTGTTTTGTTTGTAAACCTGTATAAATTTAATAATATAGTAAATATATATAGTAAAAATAAATAGTTTTAAACCATAGAGATTCCAAGTTCATAGTGACCTGTGGTTTCTATAATAAAGCACATGGAGGTTTCTTGTTTTCTGGGCACCTGCTTTCCAGTACAGCTTTAAGAAGGCCTGCTCAGCCGATTGTGATTATTGATAAGGACGTCGGCCATAAAAACTCCATCTCTTCCTTCATAAACAACGGTCCTCCCAGCATCCCATGCAGCGGGTATTATTGAATCTGTGCTAATACGTTTTCTAAGCCGTTTCATAACAAGAATTCAGTTAAAGCCCGCATTAATCCAGCTCGCTCACCAGCCTGTGGCCTCCATGAGCAAAAACAGCAGCAGCAGCAGCCATATCTATCAGTGCACAGATGAGGAGATAACAGGTGCTAAAACACTATTAAAACATACTATTGACGCATAAAAATAACGAGACGACACGTTAACGCGCTCTGAATATTAATTACACCCACACTGCTGTAAGTTACATCTGAAAATTAATCCACATACGCCAGCCTGTGTCGCGTAACATCTACCCACCAGTCATATTTACATATCAAAAACGGAACTGCATTCATAAATATGGTTTAATAGCATAAAGCAGCGCTTAGTACACCGTCTGATCGAGAATAATTAATCTAACAGCCTTTTGGGCGAAAAGAAAAGATGCATTCCCTTATTTGGCGAGTCATTGTTGCAGGCCGGCGTGTTGATACACTGTCAGTTTTGCACAGCGAATAAACGCGTAACGGAGCGCTGGGAAAATGAATCATGACGTTATGTGCAGGATATTTTGTCGCCCTAAAGCGAAGCTGGTAGTAATGAATCTCACTGAGATGTCAACAAAAGACAGGGTGACATTCCTCCGGGGAATGGTTCTGCCTTTAATGCATTTGATCAAGAAATCAATTCTCATATGACATCATCTTATAACACCAAGCGCGCTAAATAAAACATGCGTTCAAGAGAATGTATGCAGATGCTTACCAGATTTAAAACGGTCTCCACGATGTCTCTGTTGCTAACCTCCCCGACCTGGATCAAACCGATGAGCACTGCGAATTTCATCTTGATATTCCGGATCGGAACCGAGGGGTTTATCACCCCGGCCGGTAGAACCACGGCGCCCGATCCAGACACCATCATGTCCCCGGTAACAGAGCCCGTTACGACTTGCTGCCCCAAACCCGGTGGTGCTGCTGCTGGTGGGGCTTCTCGGTCCGTGAGCGAGGCGGAACCCGGTGCTAAAACCGGTCTCTCGCTCGACATTTCCGACCCGAATCCCAAAAAAGGAGCGGTCGCCTCGGTCTCACCTGCTTTTGTATCACCGAGCGCTGAGCAGCAGCATCAAATACAGATGAAAACGGAAAATTCTCGGTCAGGTGTCAAAGGCTGTCCTCCTCCTCTTCCTCCGAGACCTGCACATCCAAAGCCGATGCTTGCAGCCGTTCAGAGGGATGCACAGGACGAAATCACGTCTACACGGTCCCTCTCTCCTCCCGATGTCAGCCGAAGATCGGTGCGGCGTCGGACTGTGTTGTCTTTCTCAGGACGCCATATTGACGCCCCCTGTCTGCGGGAGCGCTCACCACGCCTGCGTGCTGCTGCCCGACTGTCAATCAAAAGCCGGAGCACGTGCGCGCGCGTCCCGTCCGTAGCTGTCCCGGCATTTGGAAAATCAGATTAATGTTATGTTGACGATAACCATCAGAGAGGCATTATTTTGTAGGGTTAGACAATTGTAAATAATTCTGTAGCCCAATGACGTAATCGTGAGATTCTTTGCAGACCCAAATGCAACTTCAAGAACAACTTGTTTTTAGTAGCTCAATTTGGGTGTCAAGAGACAATTTATAGACACAGACATAAGGCACATGCATTATTTTACATTTTATTATCTTATTATTATTATTTATACTTAGCCAGGGGCGGATTTAACCATAAGCAAGATAAGCTGCCGCTTAGGGCCCGAGGAAATCTGAGGGCCCCCAAATAAATACCTAAAAGTATAAATTATACCTATAAATTATATATAACATCATATTTGGTCATATTTTGTATAATTTGGGTCTAAAAAATGAGCAAATGCATCCCACACCCTCAATTATAGAAAAGTCCAGCAGTTAAATTAGGTAAAGAATTAGCTTTAAAAATGAAATATTTTATTTATAATTTTTATTTGTGAATTAATTTTAAAACAAATAATTTCAAAAGTTTCATAAGATGCTTTACATGTTATTATTTTTCATTAACACAAAATGTAGAAAAATTGTGATTGAGAGATAAAAGAAAAAAAACTGCAAAATAAATCAAATAAAAATAAATTAAAATAGAAAAGGTTTATTTCAAAACTTTTGGGCCCCATGGCTGGAATTGCTCAGGTCCCCCAATTCACTCAATCCGCCCCTATACTTAGCATAACACATCATATATGTGGTTTTGTAATATTCAAATCAATATTTTTATACATGTATAGAAACAGCCTAAATATAAAATAGAAGGATAATTTTTTTATATCAACAACAACACTAAGAGTAAACTTTATTAATGATAATGATATACATATTAATATCCCTAAAATTTAAAGTAGTATTTAACATGACAAGTTTGGTCAATGTAATTATGGATTAATTAAATTCAAAATGTTACAAATCTTAATATAATCTTCATTTATTGAGTTTAAAATGTGTTTTGCTCATGAACAAGTTACTTTTGACAATTGGGATTTCAATACATTTCAAAACAAATCCACTTTTAGTAAATGCGCATGTGTATTTGGACTTTTGACCCTTATTGCTACTAAGAAAAGGCACTGTGAAAAAAATACAGAAGTCATTCATTCATTTTCCTTCAGCTTAGTCCCTTTATTCATTAGGGGTTGCCACAGTGGAATGAACCGCCAACTTATCCAGCATATGTTTTATACAGCGCATGCCCATCCAGCTGCAACCCAGTACTGGGAAACACTCTCACATGCACACACATAAACTACGGCCAATTTAGATTTCCCCCTTCACTTATCACACATGCAATGACTGTGTGGGAAACCGGAGCACCCAGAGGAAACCCACGCCAACACGGGAAGAACATGAAAAATACATAGCTTTAATGGGTAAAATAAGCACAGTTCTGGGTTCATTAACAGTTCACAGATCATTCGTCTTATTATCAGCCACCCTGTTCTACTGAAGTATAATCATTGACCCTAAAAAGCCCACATCTGTTAAAGTCTACACACAAACATGTCAACTCAATCACAAAGACTCGTGGTTTTTCTTCACTCTGCCATTGAAGAGAACCTTGCTATTGTGAGGTTTTAATTTTAGCACTGCAGCAGAAAGCTGTGAATGGGGACGTGAGCTCTCCTTCACTCAGGACACGAGTCCTGCCTCATTTTGCCTCAAACCCGGATAGCGGGTTACAATCTTTCTGAATGAAAGTGCGTTTTTCTTAAGCCCTCTCTTCTCTCTCCCTTCTTGATTTCTAGTGTCTCTTTCACTATCACACTCACTTGTTCGCATTCTCTCAAAATAGAACAGATTGCTGACACCCTAAATTCTTATATAAGGTTTCGCTGCTGCACAATATTCCTTGAGCTTAAACTTCCCATACAGCTTTTTATTTGGAATCTGTTTAAAAGCTGATGTGCAGATGCATAAAAGCCGTACATGAGAATATAGAGAGTTTTAGAGGTGTGATACAGAGTTCTGCTTATACAGTCTTTTCCTTATAGGATCTCTCTCTAGCAATATCTGCACAAGTAGGATAAAAAGGGGTAAAGAAAAAGGTACAATTCTTTATTTCGAGGTATGTGATGAATATATGGAGGGAGGAGGGGTGGAGAGGGGGATGGGCTCTGTCACAGGAGGAGGGGAACAGAAGGGACCGGCAGCTGGATAGTGAGGAAGAGTCTCGGGCCGATACAATGGCTGACAGCAGGCTGAGTCTGCATTCGGAGCTTTACGTTCAGTCAACAGACTAAAAACCTGCTAAACTCTGATAAACCGAAGCAGCACTTAGTGTAACATACAAGAGACTGAATGTAATTCAATGCTCCAATATACTCAACAAAAGTTCTTTTCATCCATGAAAATAAGGAAGAGTATTGTTTGCTGATGACCTTTTTTTTAAACTAAAGCCCTGTTCAGATGACACTATATTTATTGTTGTTTACGACAGTAACTTTCTTAAATTGTCATATATTAATTTTCCTTCAGCTTAGTCTCTTATTTGTCAGGGGTCGCCAGAGTGGAATGAACAGCCAACTTTTCCAGCATATGTTTTACGCAGCGGATGTCATTCCAGCCGCATATACAGCCATACATTCATAAACAAAAGCTTTTGATCACCCAATTCACCTATAGTGCATGTCTTTAGACTGTTGGGGAAACCGGAGCTCCCAGAGGAAACCCACGTGAACACAGGGAAAACATGCAAACTCCACACAGAAATGCCAACTGGCCAGCTGGGACTCAAACCAGGAACCCTTTTGCCAGCTAACCACTGAGCCACCGTATCGCTGATCATGTGATGTGTCATGGGTACCAAATATGCCAGACTATGCTTCACATGATGTCTTTGATGCGCACTATGTCATCAAGAAGCCGCATAAATCATCTGTCTCAGTAATTGTCTGATTTACTAGTTTTGGTAATTCCTGTACTCACTCACCAGGCTGCAGAAGTGCCTCGGCTATCAATCGCCAACATTTATCTATTTATTCTGTCTTAGTATATCCATGATGACACGCCATACAAACAAACTCTTGCCATAACTACACAAACCTTTTTCAAATTCATGTAAGCAGTCCTCTCTCTTTCATCTTGCCATATTAAAACTTTGTATGAAGAGATTCTGTACTCCTGTTGGTCAGAGTCACTCATGTGACGGAACTCATCATGGACTACGCCGCGGCCGAAGGAAAATGAATGAACAAAAAGAAGCATAAGAAGTTAAAGAAGCATCTAAATACTGTGATGTGGATATGTTTGCACAAGCTCTGCAATTTTCCGGTATTGCCTAAAGACAAGCTCATTATAATGACCCAACTAATATTATAAAGTATATTTGAGACTTTAGACAAGTGTCTAAGTAGGAAAAATTCCCTCTCTTTGTACGACACGAGTATATAATAGCTCTTTAGGTATTATTTTAAGCATTATAAGCATTGCTTTTTTGTTGGACGAGAGGTTGTCATGAGCATTTTCCTATAAAAATAAGTCCACAGTTACAGACAGCATCTAGAGGAAGTCTGGGAAAGGCTCCATTTTTACATTTTGTTCCAAGCTGTTCATACATTAGCATTAAAAGAGCAACTAATCTATCTAGTCTCTCTTATAAACAAACTGGTTTTCTAGACTATCCAAGAACATCCAGCCTGATCTCACGAAGAAACTTAACGTATTATCAGAAATTATTCATGTGGATAAAATATACCATTTTTAAAAACACCCCAAACCCTACCCCTAATTGTGGGGTCCCAATAAGAGCAAAAACCTACAAATAAGATTGTAAAAATTAATACAAAATTAGCCACTAAATTGCTGGGAGATTGGTATGTCTGTCCTCATATAACATGTATCTTTTAAGCAAAAGTTATAAAGCTCTGTTTTCAACCCATTTCCCAATCTGAAGCTTTCTATTGGTCTGTTGCCACTGAGTGTTACATTATGGTACAGTTCGGTTCACTTTTATGGCCGTTTCCACTGTCAAAAGGTACCAAAAAGCAAACCCAATTGTACCACTTTTTTGGTACCCTTTCGAAAATGTACCAAGTTTTTTTGTACCAAAAAGTGGAGCTAAACATGCAGCTGAACGCTATTGGTTTGCAGAGAAACGTCAGTAGCACATGCACAAACCAGAAGAATGAAAACAAAGGAACCGGCATTTTTCAATACACAGCCGAGACATTACATCGTAATTCTAAATAGATGTAATAACAAACCATGCTCGAGCATAAGATCAAACAAACCTTGTCGTCGTCTTGATAAACAGCCACAAAGCCAAAAAGAACAAAATCTGCCATGTCCTGTTTATGAGGCCATCTAAAAGCACGCGCAGTTTCACTTTCTCCAGAGAGCTCGCGGCGCATCTATATTTGAAATAACAAACCTGAGCTGATGAAAATAACATGTGCGTGAAGTGCTCAGAATGACAGAATTAATTACTAACAAGAGTTTACATGAGCTGTTAAAGAATAAAGATACAGATGAGAGGTTTGCACTGACTATGGGCAATATGTTGCGTGTTTTCAAAGCAAAATTAAGACTAAATGTATGCTGTGTGTAGTTGTTCTGAATTGGTAACAAATCGTACACTGTAAGGGTTTGTATGTTCATATATGTTGGATTTATTTATTTTATATAACTGCAGACGTTACAGTAGGCTATTTCACATCATTAATCTGCAGTTATAATTAAAATATGTTCATAGAAAGGTTAGTAATGAACATTTAAACATTTATACAAGTATTTATGTGTATAAAGCATCTGTTTTGTGAGAAGTGCTTCTCAGATGATGTGAACGACCTGTACGGCTTTACTTTTACATTTTCTCAAGTGAGAATGACATCGACTGAAACTTTGGGTCATACATTGGCCCACCATTGGTACCCTTTTGGCAATGGAAACACATGCCTGATAAAGGTGACCCGTACCGTACTGTACTGTACCACTCAGTGGAACCAAGCCGTTAGTGAAATGTGAACAAAAGGACTGACTTTATCCATCAGGAATTGACTGGATTGATAATAGTGGCTGTTTTATACCATAACAGATCAAAGGGATTGAAAAGAGGACGTAAAAACAAAAGAGAGATTTATAATGTCAGCTGAAAGGATTAAAACATTCAAAATCTTTAACTTCTGAAATGCTGCCTAAATTATTCAACGGGCAACAAAAAAGTCACATCAGTTTAGAGCAAGTAAATGCCAGAATGTATCCCTTTAAAACTCTCAAAAGTGCAGAAGAACTGCTTTCCTGTTTAGGAACAGTTTGAAACTTGGAGTACAAACACAGTTGAATGGCGGAGGGAATGTCATAAACACAGCACTGTTCTGCTTCGCATCTTCTGTCACCGGAGAGGAAAAGCCCCTTTATGTCCATATCAGGGATGAAAGAGCAGTTCAGAAAGGAGGAGGGAGCGTTCACGTTTAAAATAGCGGCACCGTTCAGCACTCGCCCACATCTCCCTGCTCCTGCAGAGTGCGTGGGTTTGACAGACACGTCGGTTCTCAACTGGACTCAGAGCACAACAACGGGGGAAAACACAAGTTCATGACTTACACATTCACAATTTTACACTTCTTCCTGCCAAACACTTTTGCACCATTTCAACAAGCCAGAAAGTTTTATGAA
Source organism: Danio rerio (assembly GCF_052040795.2). Lineage (NCBI taxonomy): Eukaryota > Metazoa > Chordata > Actinopteri > Cypriniformes > Danionidae > Danio > Danio rerio. The sequence continues at coordinate 38,104,422 of NC_141030.1, read as the reverse complement.
CTACTCCAGTATTTAAGTGTCACATGATCATTCAGAAATCTGGCCTGTGCTGATGATGCTCGATAGAAACATTTATTCTTACATACAGTTATTAATTTAAAAGATGCCTAAATTAGGATAAAAGAAGCACTTCAAAATCACAAGAGAAAAGAAATTACCCAGCAGGCACCGGACTTCAACATGACGTTAGATTGACGTTGTATCCCAAAGTCATGGGGACGTTGCATTTTGTTTGGAAATCGGGTTGACGTCAGAACGCAATGTGCAACATCCAACCTAAAATCAACATCTAATGATGTTACATCTTGACGTTGTGTGGATGTTACCACTATAATGTCTATCAGACGTTGGATTTTGGTTGCCATACCTGACGAATAAATATCAATATTTGGCATCAATATGACATTGGTTTAAGATGTTGTCTCGATGTTGTTCACTTTCCAACACAACCTAAAATCAACCAAATATCAACATCATTTAACATTATTATTGGGCATCAAAACAACGTTGTCCTTAGACACTGGCTAGACATTGAATTTTAGTCACCTGACATCACGACTTAAATCTAACCTAATATTAACGTCTTATGGCGTTGTGGGCCTGATGGGTAGTGATGTTCATTCATTCATTTTCTTGTCGGCTTAGTCCCTTTATAAATCCGGGGTCGCCACAGTGGAATGAACCGCTAACTTATCCAGCAAGTTTTTATGCAGCGGATGCCCTTCCAGCCGCAACCCATCTCTGGGAAACATCCACAAACACACATTCACACACACACTCATACTCTACCAACAATTTAGCCTACCCAATTCACCTGTACCACGTTTTTGGACTGTGGGGGAAAACCGGAGCACCCGGAGGAAACCCACGGGAACGCAAGGAGAACATGCAAACTCCACACAGAAACGCCAACTGAACCAAGGTTCGAACCACCAACCCAGCGACCTTCTGCTGTGAGGCGACAGCACTACCTACTGCACGACTGTGTCACCCCTAGTGATGTTCAATACCATAGATTTCCTTTACGATCTGATACAGAGTAAAATTCAGGCTAGTATTGGGGATACCATTCAGACACTTGCAAATACACCTTTTGTGTTTAATAAATGTAAAAAATTTATATAAAAAAAATATTAACCTATTTCAAATAGCTTCAAATCTGTTAATTTTTGATTTTGCAATGTAAAACACCAAAAAGTTAGTGTAGCTCAAACCATTTGAGGAAACCATTTGCAACAAACCAGTTCAAAAACTAATCCTAATGAGTACTGTGAACTAAATCTATTTGATTAAAAGAAGCAATTTGAGCACAGTAAAACCCAATAAAGAAGAGAACTCAAACAGAGTACAGTAAAACCCAATAAGTAAAGACAACTCAAATCATTTGAGGAAGCCGATTGCAACAAACCACTTGAGTTAAATGAAAAAATCTATGAGTACTGTGAACTTACTCCATTTAAGTTAAAGTAACGAGGTATTTAATTAACTCATTACCTTCAACACTGAGTTTAAAACTTTTTTCAAATGAGTAGGATTAACTTTCAGTAAATTTTGAGTAAACTACACTCATTTCATTTGATAAACTTGACTGTTGGGTTTAACAATGTGGAAGTATATTGAGGTAGCTGCCTTAAGAAAACAACAGATACAACACATCCTCTCTCAAGCACTTTTTAGCATGTATGTAATTAGTAAGGGGTTACACGAAAGAATTGTCATATATTATGGTTTTCTTGACAATATGTTAAGGGTTGTAACTTAATTTAAAAAAGCCTGTAGACATATTTTTTTGTGAAGAACTCCAAGAAGAAACCAAAAGAATGTGAAGTTTTCACACACTTCTGAGAACTCTTTTTTTTATTTGATGATACAATATGAGTAAATCATATCATTCATTCATTTTCCTTAGGCTAATGCCTTGTTTACACTGCCAGTTAAATGTGATCCAAATTCGATTTTTTTTCTCACGTGACGAAGATCGGATCTGTTCTATCACCGCGTACACATGAAAAAAATGCATCCATTGGGATATTCAGAGATCGGTTTCAGGCCTCCTTCAAATGTGGAAATAAATCAGATATAAAACAGATATGTGACAATGCGACTCATGAACAGGCATTCTGTTCTGTACGTCATTAAACTTGCGACAATGTGGTCCTTCTCCGTGGCTTAATGATGTAGAAGGAAGAATGCGTGTGGAGACGCCGACACGGTAAACAACAGCAACAGAGGAAACATGGAGGAGGAAAGTGGTCAGTCGCAACAATTTGCTCCCACCAGACCTGAGATCTTTCTGGTATCCACAAATTTCTCTGAATGGTGGAGGACACCATATATAAACCATAGGTGCAAGCTGTGATGATGGCCCTTTCCCTTCTCTTCCACCTCCGCATCATTTTGAAGTTGGGTGAATTCTGCATATTTCGCAGAGCTAAAAGCAAGACAGTTTTTTTCCATGGTGGCTAGTATGGCGCAGATTCTCGAACCAGTCTTTACGCATGCGCGACGTCAAAAATTGTATGGCAAGTGTAAAAACATGAATTGGATATGGGTCATAATTAAAAGAACATGTAAACGGACAGGCAAAAAAAATCTGATATAAGCAACAAATCAGAATTGGGCATCTGACAGAAGACCTGACAGTGTAAACGGGGCCTTAGTCTCTATTGTAGAGGTTGCCACATTGGAATGAACCAGTTAAATATTTTAGCGTATGTTTTACACAGCAGATGCTCTTTAGCCAGTGCTAGGAAACATCCTCCCTCCCTCCCTCCCTCCCTCCCTCCCTCACTCACTCACTCATACATTCATCAATTCACATAAAGCATGTGTCTTTGGACCGGAGTACCCAAAGGAAATTGACACGAACATTGGGAGCACAGGCAAACTCCACACAGAAATGACCCAGCCAACACTTGAACTGGTGACTTTCTTGCTGAGAGGCAACAGTGCTAACCACTCAGCCACCATGCCACCCATAAATCATATCATAATTTAAATTTTTTGCTTGAAATGTGCATTTAAGATTTACAAGTGGGGTAAAAAAAAGTCTTGTTGATCCAAACAAGTATTCCAAACAAGTATTCCAGCAATTATTTTGAGCTTATTTTGTATATTTCCGAAGTTGTCCATGCCCAGGCAAAACCAGATATTGCTATGTGGTTTCTAACCAGCCCTATAATCAAACATCCCCATCTTCGGTCTCCATGATAATGTTTTCCTTGCATATGGAAATGCGAAGACACTGATGCCATATTTGTGGTGTAATTTAGTAGAATTAATCATCAGGGTGTCTTTTTGCTGCTTGTTTTTAATTTGCCCTCTCTTATACCAGTATACTGTAACATGCTTTTGCCCAGAGGCAGTAAAACAAGAAATATTAGCATCAAGGGCTTCTAACCTGGCAAAATTTATCTCCGGAAAATTAAAACTCTGCATGAGCAAATCTCAACAATAAACCACTGAGCAAATGTTAAAAAGCATCTCGAGAGCAAATTCTTAATGAAGATTCAAATCAGAACTCTTAATGAAGTAATTTTAACATTTAATATGAGGAGATAATCATTTTATGCGTGTGTTTATATGTTTGTTACAAAACAACTGGCAACATTTTATTATTATTTTTTTATTTATTGCTTGTTTTATCTATCAATCATATTTATTTTGGTATCATGAACATCTGTTGGTTATCATGGGTCAGCAAAGTCCCAGTGGGCACAGCACTGTGTGTGTGTGTGTGTGTGTGTGTGTGTGTGTGTGTGTGTGTGTGTGTGTTTTAAACACTGTTTGAGCAGCAGGGTCCCAGCTGCTGTTGTACGACTTCATTTGGTATGTGAAAAGGAAGTGAATTGCCTTGCGCAGACACAGACGTTCGTCATATATTTGTTTTGTATGCAACATTACGGCAAGAATATCATTTGCAGGTTTCTAGCAGTTGATAAAGAAGCTTTAAGAAAGCGTCTGTCAGCATAAAATAACACATCAGCTCTGAAAACCAAATCAAAAGTGAGAAAATACACAGTGACCGACGAGATCTATCATGGAGAACAATAAAAGAGAGAGATTCAGACATGGGCGGAGAAAAGGACGAATGACAATGCAAGAAAGAGTCGAGAGTGGGAGAGGACGGAGCGCTGTCACTTCGCCTTTTCACCCTGTCCTTGTGTGTGAGATGCTGAACTCTGCAGGAGGAATGAATGGGCATGTTAGATTAAAGTGATGGACTGCAACACACACACACACACACTTTGGCAAGAATTTTGGCGCGCACACACACACACACACACACACACACACACACACACACACACACACACACACACACACACACACACACACACACACACACTATATAAAACCATATGTAATACTTTATGAAATGATAATTATTTTCTAGTTTTATTACACCAAATACTTGATTCTGCTTGGTCAATCACAACATTATAAAGCATGTTATTCCCTGAAACAACCAATTAAGCTACTAATATCTTTTCTACAAGTTTTTTGTTTACACAGCACAACTTTATTACATTTTTACATCTAATTATTAATTATTAGAGCTAAGCTCATCATTTTGACTATATTGTTATTAATAATAATTATTTGACAATTTAGTTTGGCTGCTAGTAGCCTTGTAATAATACAGAAAAATGTATACCCAGCTGACAGTTAATCAGAAAAAAAAAAAAAAACCTTTAGTCTTATCCTGTCTGGCTTTATTTTGCAACAACAACCTGCAGGATGTACTTTATTCCTTACATATTATATCCTTAAATTAATATGTTACTAAGGCATTGTTTATACCTTTTATGAACAATTTTTTGTATAATAACCCTGAACTGAATATTTTATTAAGACATTAAAATCATTTTATAATTATAACTTAAAATGAGGGCGGCACGGTGGCTCAGTGGTTATCACTGTTGCCTCACAGCAAGAAGGTCGCTGGTTCGATTCCCCAATGGGTCAGCTGGCATTTCTGTGGAGTTTGCATGTTCTCACCGTGTTTGCGTGGGTTTCCTCCGGGTTTCCCCCAATGACCATTGACATGCACTATAGGTGAATTGAATAAACTGAATTGGCTGTAGTGTATGTGTGTGAATGAGTGTGTATGGATGTTTACCAGTACTGGGTTGCAGCTAGAAGGGCATGCGCTGTGTTAAACACATGTTTTAGCACACATGTTTTAATTGCATTTCTGTTTAGTTCAGTTATGACTTTAGTCGGATTAAGGTGATCAAAAAATAAAAAAATAATCGCTGTTTGGAGCTCATGCAGGCCTACAAAACAGTTTAAATTCATGTTTAACTGAATAAACAGTTAGTAAACACAAGTACATCTTATTGAACATCATTTATTTTCATTACCAATTATCATAGTAGAACAGTTTCAAGCAGTTTAGGCAGTTTGTGATGCGTTTTGGAAACAGGAGATGAGCCCCTGGTCTAATGCAGCACCTGGCTTGAGAAAGCCTATGAAGCCTTAGTCTTCATTTTTTTTAAATATACAAAACAGCCGCAATATATAGTAAAAATAAATCAGTTTCTCCCCCAAACTCAGTCAGTTAGTTGGTCATACAGGTTTGAATTGACATGAGGAGATCAGTTCCAATATATTTTGATGTATGTCATTGAATAATAAGACCCAACAATGGTCTCAAACTGACTGAAAAACAAAAATGTACTAAAAGTAAAGTACCATGTTAAACGCCACATCACATGTATATTGGGAGTCATTCAAGACCCTTTGAATCCCATCATTGCCCATGTCAACATAATTTTTATGATGGCAATAACAAGCGCATCTTCTCTGAGCAGTCATGACAGCTGCATCTTTCCTCACATAATAGAGATTGTAAAGCCGGTGAATGTGGCATGCATACGCACAGAACGCATGTGCGCACACACATCTCTGTAAACTAAAGTACCTGCTCTGACAGCAGCTCACAGATGAAACCTGTCTGACTGACGGTGGGGAAGGTTTGTGCTGATGAGAGGTCGAAGTAATTGGTCACACAGCAGAGTGGATGTGATTCCCAGTATGTATGTATGTGTCTGTGTGTGTGTGTGTGTGTGTGTGTGTGTGTGTGTGTGTGTGCGTGTGTGTGTGTGATCCAGACTGAAAGCCAGTAATCAGAGAAACCGGCACAAGATGAAAGATGCTTTTGTGATGTACTTAAAATGGATGGACCGTTCCTAGAATATCACGGCCATTTCCGATAATGTGTGTTGTATTATTCTGAAATTGAAAGCATAGGGTCACACTGAATAAGAATTCTGATTTAAGATCTGTCACCGCCCAAATATAATGGGTACTGAATATGTTGTAAAGCTTCTTAAAATGATTTGGAGACAGCCTATAGCGGTACAGGTCAGCGCTAAAGCTTGTATTACAATCAGCAAATAGCTTTACATTTCCTAGAAAATGATTTAATATTCGTCTTGCGTCACTGACAGCGTACAGCCACAGTGTGAGAGACAGCGTGACTGTTTTTATCGAAGAGAGAAAAGTGTGTTCACACATACGCACACGAGCAGAGAGAGAGAGAGAGAGAGTGTGTGTGTGTATTGTCTATTGAAGATTAGCCATCAGATGGAGAAAAAGGAGAGAGGACAGTGAGTCATAGGGCAGCAGATGAGATGAATTCTGAATTCAGTCAAATCAACACATCAGAACCATGTTCAGCAGACATAACTGCAGACCACATTAGGCCGTGGTTGGGTTTATTTGGCTGGAATAGCCCTGCCTACAGGTGAATCTCATTGGTCTACAGTGCTGCATCTTAAAGGGCTTCAATTTTGCTGCTTTTACAAGATAATTCAGGTAAAAAGCACAGAGACAGACACGAATGAAGCAGAGATCCAGTTTATGTGTGAATAACACCACTGTAAGGCTAAACCAGGAAGTTTCACAATGATTATTTAATGTATTTGTTGTGGAGTTTATTCAAGTCTTTCTGCAACGCTGAGTCACACACAAGTGCCAAAGTTGATGGTTTGTTTCTTCATGTTTTTTGGGCTATTGGAGTTTCCATAAGAGTGCTCTCTGGCCTTTGGAAAGGACTTATTGCTGATCACATTGTGCTTTTCTGAAGATGTGCATGGCAATATTAAATTTGCTCAGTAGTGCTTACAATTTCATTTAGATGCTGAAAAAATACATTTTGGGGTCAGAGGAAATTGTAGTTGTTTTTGTAAACTGTGCCTTTAAATGAAAATGAGCTGGTTCTCCTCGCCCACTATTCCAACATGCATGTCTGCTTCTCATGGGTCACTTTAAATAAAAAGTGACACACAAATGAAGCAAAGATCCAGTTTGTAGAGGTATTTGACATGCCCTCTGGCCTTCGGAAAAAAAAAAGATCACATTGTGCTTGCCTTGACAAGATGTGCATGGCAATCATGACTTTGCTCAGTGGGGTTTACAATTTCACTTAGATTAATCACACAGCCCTATATAACAACTGCTGAAAAAGTCAGTTTTGGGGTCAGAGGAAATTGTAGCTGTTTTTGTAGCATGTGCCTTTAAATGCAAATGGGAATGAAGGAAGCATAGATACAGTTTATAAGTCAAAAATACCATTGTAAAACTGAACCAAGAACTTTACCAATGATTATTTGATGTATTTGGTGTGATGTTTTTTTTAAGCCTTTCTGCAAAGATAAGTCACACCTAAATGCCCTAAAAAGTTTGCAGTACACACACGTTTCACTTTGCACTGTTTTGCACATTTACCTATGGTAAATGAGACAGGATACAAGCTAATATACACTGCTATATGGAGATCCGTTATGCTACTGTATAAATAAACATGATTTAATGTCCACAAATTGAGCCTCCTGTTGTGTGATGGAAGCGTAATCGTTTTTAGGTGTGCTGACACTATGTGGCTGTGGTGATTCCAATGGTTATGAATTACATAGTGATTTTACTGTCATTTCTTTTTTACAAAATGCACCGTTTTAAACTTGTAAAACTCATTCTTGATGTGCAGCTGATCACAGAGGTGGAACAGAGCTTTTGATCCAAGTTTCTTTGCAAATCCTGTGTCGTGGACATGATTTTACACATTTATAAAAAAGTAATTTACATTTATATAGCACTTTTGTGGACATTCAAAGCTCTTGACATAATTCAATGGGGGGGGGGGGAAATCGCCTCATCCACAACCAGTGTGCAGCATCCGCCTGGATGATGACACAGCAGCCATTGTGCGCCAGACCTCACACCACACACCAGCTGATTGGTGGAGAGGAGACAGAGTCATTCATTCATTTTCTTTTCGGCTTAGTCCCTTTATTAATCCGGGTTCACCACAACGGAATGAACCGCCAACTTATCCAGCACATGTTTTACGCAGTGGATGCCCTTCCAGCTGCAAACCATCTGTGGGAAACCTCCATACACACTCATGCACTACGGACAATGTAACTTACCCAATTCATCTGTACCGCATGTTTTTGGACTGTGGGGAAAACCCACGCAAACACAGAGAACATGCAAACTCCACACAGAAAAGCCAACTGACCCTGCCAAGGCTCAAACCAGCGACCTTTTTGCTGTGAGGCGACAGCACTACCTACTGCACCCCTGCGTCGCCCACAGGAGACAAAGTAATGAATCCAATTATGATATGGGAAGGGTTAGGATGCCATGATGGACAGAGGCCAGTGGGCAAATTTGGCCACGATGCCAACTCTTTTCGAAGGATATCATGGAATTTTTAATGACCACAGAGAGTCAGGACCTTGGTTCAACGTCTCATTCAAAAGATGGCACTCACTGACAGTCATCATCAATATACTGGGGCGTTAGGACCCACACAGACCACAAGTTGAGCACCCCCTGTTGGTCTCACTAACACCACTTCAGCTAGCAACCTAACTCTCCCATCCAGGTACATCCCTGCTTAGCTTCAGGGGACGACCACGTGAGAGTTGCAGAAAGCTAGCTGCCAGCCTTAATACGAAGACATGTTAATATGTGCCTATCAATCAAATCAGTGGACAGGGAAAACTGCACTGCAATATCACGTTATTGTGGGAATCAAAATCAGTGGGATTTGGATCCTATTTTAATAGCAGGAAATTAAAAAAAGTGACTTGCTGTGTTATATAACTACAGGATGACTGTGGACACACTATACCAGGGGTGGCCAACCCTGTTCCTGGAGAGCCACCTTCCTCCAGATTTCAGTTGCTACCCATATCAAACACACCTGAACCAATTAATTAGGACCTGAACACCACGTGATAATTACAGGCAGGTGTGTTTGATATGGGTAGCAACTGAAATCTGCAGGAAGGTGGCTCTCCAGGAACAGGGTTGGCCACCCCTGCACTATACCTACATACAGTTCAGTCCAAACAGCTTCCAAAAGCTGATGGACCCAATTGTGTCTTCGTTTTTTATGACTTTTTTTAACAGTGCACCATTGCCACAGAAGAGCATGACCGAGCCAGATATACCAGGGCATTTTCATACACTTATTTGATTCAAATCAACGTCTCTAATATTATAATTCACACCATAAGTGGATGGTTTTTGTTCGCATAAAAGCTTTGATAGTGACTTGCTTGAAATCTTATTGGTTATGAAAAGCAAAACAGATTAAATCATCTTTTTATTAAAGTGAGCACCAGTAAAATAAAGCATATTCTATGAGACTTACAAAACAACAAACCACTGCAAACAAGAAAAACAATATAACAAGAGAAGTTGTGGGGTTCAGACTGGAAAAGGAAACAATGCACCACCATGATAAAGAATAAAAAAAGATTCAGTGGGTTTTATCCGACTGCTGAAGAAAAAAAATGGACACTGAGCTTCCCTTGAATCCTGTCATCCAGATCGCTCAAGTATTGTGTGGGAAATGGAAGAAGAAACAAAAGAAAAGAAGAAAAGGCGATAGAGGAGAGTGCTAGAAGGGCCAGCAGATAGTGAGGAAGTCAGTGACATGAACAAAATGGTAGCCAAGGCAACTGTATTTCTCTCTTTTTCGTCTGTCTGTCTCTGTGGGACTATACGCAACTCGTGTAGTGTTTTTTTTTCTTCTTCTATGTATGCATCTTTGATTCTCTGCATGTACACAGACATTATGGTCATATCCAGACACTCTAAAAGGCTGAAAATAAACATGAGCTTTCAGAAGAAGGGAAAGGTGGAGAGTAATTAGCTGAAGGTTGCAGCTCCGCATTGCTAATTGCTGGCCTGAATTGTTCCCACGAGAATCAATCTGTCTGATTCAAGCTAAAGGTGTGCTTTATGAAATGTTTCAAGCAGGTTTGGTTTTTGCTGAAAGACCAGACCAGACCTCATCCTCTCCCGAGCCCAAAAACACACATAGTCTCTTTTTCTTTCTCAGACACAAACATCAATGATTCATGTATGTGATCTTTTATTTATTAATGACCTTATTGCTGCGCTTGGGTTTGTCAGAGCTATAGAAAGTGATTTTTCTTTAGCTCTTATGTTTTGAGGCCAATCACCTTTGGAATTCAGTCTGGCAGGCTTTGTTGGTCTGCACTGAATCTGGAATGGAGTGAAAGATTTAGTCAGATGTCAACCGAGAAAACAAGTCTGGACGACATGAAGGTGTTATAAAATGATGATACGGTCAACATTCAGTCTGCTTGTCTGTGTTTTTTTTTTTTTTTTTTCGTCCACTGCACCCGCTGTGTCATGCCTGCAGAGCAGTGGTCGATTAATGTGGGTTTTTCAATGACTGATGCTAATGCAAGCCTCTGGAGAGCCGGCTGGAGGATGGATGATTTATGTGTGATATTTTACAAATTAATGATGACAAGTGAGATGTGTGTGAAAATTACAATCTAGTTAAATTAAACATTTTTAATAAGAACTTGTGGCAAGATGTACATTTTATATTGAAAGAGGTGTCTAATGCTAAGACTTTGTGCGTAATTGATTAAAAATATAGTCATTTTAGGAAATGGTACTGACATTTAAAGCAACTCTTTTTCAATTTTATTATTTATATATATATATATATATATATATATATATATATATATATATATATATATATATAAAGAAATGTATTCATGTGATTTAAACCTGATTTATTAGCATCATTACTCCAGCTTTGACATGATTGTAAGAGTTATGCAGAATTCATTTGTGATAATAATTTAGTTAAAAAGGTTCAAACATAGTGAAAATTGATATTTAAATATAATAAGAATTCATAGTGATTGTATTATCTATAATTCATAATTTAATAATTGATACAATTGAAAAACTTTTACTTTGGTATTTTGGCTTCCGACAGTAATACATCATGAGGTCATTAGTTCATATGTTTGAGGCAGATTGCAGTTATTGATGTTGGAAGCAACACAGTTTTTTGACCAAGCTGATTGAGTCTATTGTAACTGTGCGTTCACACCGAAAGCGGCGAGAGCGTCCAAGGTTGCTCTGGCCGCCCAGGCGACAATGCTGTCTGCCTTCAGCTCCGGCGGGAGTGTCAAAACTCGCTACATTGATTTTGTATTAAAAGGAGCTGTTGCGGCATATCATTCCTGCATAAAACTTGTTTCTAGCGTGAAAATGTTGCGCACTTCTTATCAAATTCATTTAACAATGGAAGGTCAAGTTTATCTAATATGTGTCCATATGTCTGAAATATCCTGAAGCAGCTATACTGATTTGTACAGTCACGTCGAGTGAGATTCCCGCTTTTTAAAGATAAATATATATAACATTAATGCACATCAGTAATTCACCAGTAACTTATTTAATGCATGTTCCTGTAAGAAAACACTGTAAATAATTGAAAATCCGGCGACCGCAATCAACAAACCCTTGGGAACAACTGTGGCTGGAACCAAAGTTCACAGGTCTGTGTTCTCTGAACTCCTATCAAGCGGTGGACTTCTATTCTCATTGCCTGCCGCCGAACCGCGCCATAGCTCATTACCATAAAGTTGACTTGATTTTAACTCTCCTCGGCGCCCACACCGGTCAAGACGTGCCGCGCTGCTCCTCGCTGCTTATCGCCGCCGGCTCTCATTGAAAATTAATTTCAATGACTTCCGGCTACTTTGACGCTCTAACCGCTTTCGATGTGAACGTACGGTAACTTTGTGTTTTTGTTTGCATTTCTTCAGTAAACTCTTTTTAAAGAAGATTCTGTCTTTTCAAATACTGGTTTTTGGAAGAGAAGCAGCAAAATGTGGTACATAAGGATGTGCACGAAAGGTGTGCCTCTACAATGATCCTTTCGAAAAAAGAACTAAACTACGCACAACTACGCATGTTTTTTCAACAGGCTCATTCTGAAAACGTAGCCCTTCATACATTAGATCACAAATTATGTGGCTAGAGCTTTGTATGGCTGCATTTCAACTTTAAAACTAACGCTACGGGGCAGTTTGATGCCGTTCCTTTTCTCTGATGAGAGAAGAACGGATGTTTATTGTATGATGACCGAAATGGCCTTCAACACCCAGGCACAGGAGGTCAACATGACGTCAGGTTGACATTGTACCCCAACGTCATGGGGCGTTGCCTTTTGTTTGGAAATTAAAATCGGGTTGATGTCACAACCCAACATCAGGCCGACGTCAGTGTCCAACATAAAATCAACCAAAGATCAACCTATAATGCTGTTACAGCTTAACGTACCACTATGATGTCTATTAAATGTTGGACTTTGGTCGCCAAACCTGATGAATAAATGCAAGTATTTGATGTCAATATGGCATTGGTTTAATATGTTGGCTCGACGTTAGATTTTGGTCACTTTCCAACTCAACCGAAAATCCACCAAATATCAACATCATTTGACGTCATTAATGGTCGTCAAAATAACGTCATCCTTAGACGCTGTCTAGACATTGAATTTTCGTCACCTGACATCACAACCTAAATATAACCTAATATAAATGTCATATGACGTTGTGGGCCTGCTGGGCAATAACTAAATGCACTACAGAATGTTACGTTTACACACATCCACAAAATGTAAATGCACCAGCTTTTTAGTGTAATGCTCGCTACTGTAGAGTACTTTTAAAAGAGCTACTTATATATTTACAGCAGATACTTTTACTCTACTTCCACTACATTTTTTGGCAAGTAATGGTTGAGTATGATTTATCAGTACTCTGGTTATGTGTTCAAATCATGAAGGAAATTCATGTTTTTGAACCACTTTAGTGTGAGTGAACTGTGAGTAATTCTTTTGAGGATAATGCTCCTTTAAAACAACACAACGTAGCCTACTTATGTTAAGTTAGCATCTAAAAACGTTCATTCATGTAGTAGATAAGTACACATATCTTCAAAAAAAGGACAAAACCTTTTTATAATATAATAAACCGCAACATCTGAGAACAAGCCTTCAGAATGAATCAAAAGGGACGGCTTGTAGTTGATAATATGCTTATGAAATCTGACCTTCTTTGGGATAAAGACATGCCACTGCTTTCTTGCTCCCTAATGATGATGTATGGGCCGCAGCGAGTGTCCTCTGTGTATAAAGACGCCTTATTCAAATAGTGTGGATCAATAGTTCTCTGGAGACTCTTTCTCAGGTTCTGCAGACACAGGAGAAAACAAAACCACTGCTTATTACTAGCCATGCCGTTCAGAAGCAAATAAATAGTTCCGTGACCTCTAAATTAGTAATTAGTAATTAGTAGTTTGTTTGTTAATAGTAAACGCACCTGCACTCCTTCACACGACGCCACACACCCAGTGCTGTTGCTATACACTGCCATCTGCTGGTCAGAAGCGGACACTTTCTCTTCTTCACAATGTTAGCCTGTGTGAATCTTCTTTTTTGTGGTTTCTAGCTGTTCGTTTTTGGGTAAAAAAAAATGTGTTTGTTTCTGAATTTGGTTTGATTCCAGTTTTGTGTACAAATAATGTATAGCAATTAAATCATGTTTACCTGTAGCGACGTCGTTTTACAAGATGCACATGCCAAAAAATGTCTTTCGTAATCGACGACACATTTGTAAGTTTAATTAAAGACGATAGAATACTTTAAAGAGACTTTAGCTTAATTATTTCTTGCAATCATTTGCGAATAGCCTAAATGTTCAACTGCTCTTTATTATATTATTATTATTAATATTACTTTTAATGAAATTATTATAGTTGTAAGTATTGATTTATTTATTTGGCATATAGATTGTTTGATATTGTGATTAAATGACGGTTAGTGACCCAAAACCGGTTAACATGATTTAACTAGGCCTATATAAACAGTGTATGTATGGTTTATTGAAACTGTTGAGATTTGTTGAGAAAGGTTGAGATTTTGTAATTCCAAAGCCTCCAGCCATGGGGCCTAAGTCCTGAAATGCACTCTTTCTACTTTTATTTACAGTTTTTCCTCAGTGGCTTTGGTGCATTTCTTACAACACTATTTACATTTGCACAACAGTTTATGCATTTCTCAAAACAATTAGTCATCTGTGCACTTTATAGTAGCAGTTTCTCATTACTTCCAACACATTGCAAATGCTTTCGGACATGCATCAATAGCTTTCTTACAACTCTCTGCTATTTATAACATTATCATTTGCTTGTGCCATGTCAGTCAAAATTAACTAAACTTGTAAATGCTGAATAGTCATTCTATACAAAACTAATAGAGCTCATTTCATTACTTGAGTCATTACATACAAAAATGTTAAACTAGTTGTCAAAATCTGTCTAGCAAATTTCATAAAAAATTTTTATCTTTATTTTCCTGAAAATATCTTAAAAATTAAACAATTACATGAATGATTTACAGACCTATGAATGTTGTAGGTTTAGTTCCAATATGTTCTGCAATATTGTTTACAGTTGTGCACAGCTCTACCCAAAAAGAGAGTTTATGTTTGTTGTAAATAAGGGTGTGTTTATTCTTTTGCATAATGCTGGGAATAAATTAGGATTGCAAAGAGCAAATGCAGTAAAAATGTAAAACATACATATTCAGTGTCTTGTACTCGGATACCTCACTAAACGCAGTGATGTCTAACTTTACTGTAGTTTTCAACTGGCTGTGCAAATAGTATACAGTGCTGTTTTGAGCATTTTCAGGACGTGTCACTAAAATCAGACTTTTTTGGATTGAAAAAATGTCCAGAGTAAACTGTCATAATGAAATCATGACTAAGCCATTTGACTATCTTGTTCATGAACAATGGTGTCAGGACTTTTCATTTTGATGACACTGACACTTTGATTGACATCAATACTTGCTTTTTAGGAATGAGCTGTCCATTTTGAAAATGTAACGCGCTTTTGCAGGTTATCAGCTAGGTTTTGCAGTTTGTACTAATTATTTTGAGAAATGCATTAACTGTTGTGCAGAAATGCACTAGTGTTGTGAGAAAAACTGAGAAAAACTAGTTTTTTATGTCACTCAATCTTCTTTTCTACGTTTAATAATTACACTAATAATATGTTTTATTGTATATTATATAATATTTATTGACGTAAAAGTGTATTTGTTTGACTCTCACTATACAAAATATGATAGAAAATGATGTTATATAGGAGTTTATTTATCTTCCAGATATTTATTGAGGCCCCCAGATGTCCTGGGGCCCCAAGCGGCCGCTTACCTTGCCTATTGGTTAAATCTGCACCTGCTTCTTCTCCATGTGATCACGAATGGATCCAGTGGTCGACCGTGGCATAATAAAAGCTCTGCTGATTTCATGTTACATCGCTCAATGGCTTTCAGCTTTACTTCATCCTTCAATGATAATAACTCTAGAATACCTTAGCTCATCCATGAATACAATCTCTGCAGGAGTCACAGGACGTAACGAAGACCACCACTGCTGTTGAAAATTACAGACTGTGCCTTTCACTGTGCTGCAAAAACCAAAATATCCCTCATGAGCGAATCCTTGAAGAAAATTGAGGAATACATTCTGTGAATAAAAATGTCACATTCAAAGCCAAACATACACAACAGTTGACAACAGGTATCTGACCGAGGTTTTATTTTCCACATTTCCAAAAGATTGGAACTTCATTCACCCTGTTTACTGTTGAAAAACAGACACAGCATCGCTTTCCCCCTGCCTCTGAGCTTAAGTCAAAACTCAAACACACTGTTCCCATCAAAACAGCACTGAACAAGCCAGACCATCAAACTGGCCTGTGATGATATTTCAAGCAAAATATTGATATGATGAGGAGAAAAACATAGCATAAAAGCAGATTAACCTGCCAGTAAGCCTGATTTATGTACAAAATATACAACCTGGAATTTATCTACTCATTTACACACAAACACACAAATGTACAGCTTTGTGAATACAATAGACATGCTTCTCAGAAGCAGTGAAATGAATTCATGTCCTAGACATTGTAGAGTGACACAGCAACAAATAACAATGGCAATAATAATATTAATAATAATACATATCTGCAACAATCATTGGCATTATATAATTTACACTTTTGATTTTCAATCTAATAATTTTGCATTGTTGGAAGAGAACAGTAACCGGTGCATTTATAATAATGATAATACATTATTGCTTTCCTGGGATGAAGAAATCAAGAGAACAATGATAAACATTAAAAATACTATGGGCTTTTCAGTAACTACTTCACATCAATACAACACCAGGGTACAACCTTAATTTAAAACAGCCACTGTAACACTAGTGTCGTTCAAATGAGGATAAAACACCTAAATACAGAGATTTAAATAATGTTTAGACACAGTAACGTACCTACATTTGTTTGCAGAATGCAGTACTTTAGCTTGAAGTGCTCGGTAAAAGTAAACCAGACCTGCTGTGTTTGGATTAGTGTGAGGTTGCTCGTCATTCACATCTGTTTGCTGTAAGCGAAGCTAGTTAAAACTGCGCTAAACATTGACAACAGGAAGTAGCGTTACGGCTTTTTTT
Source organism: Danio rerio (assembly GCF_052040795.2). Lineage (NCBI taxonomy): Eukaryota > Metazoa > Chordata > Actinopteri > Cypriniformes > Danionidae > Danio > Danio rerio. The sequence goes on along the minus strand of NC_141030.1, from coordinate 38,087,533 downwards.
TAACAGGCATGGCTTTATCGGAGTCTGTCTCTTTCACTTTCTCTGTCCATCTTTTAGTTACAGCGGGGAAAATAAGTATTGAACACATCACCATTTTTCTCATATTTCTAAAGGTGCTGTTTACCTGAAATTTACCAATTGTTTTTTGGTAACAACCAAAAATTATTAAATAATAAACCTAATTAGTATACAAATTAAGTTGTGTGTAATAAAATGAAATGACACAGGGAAAGAGTATTGAACGCATGTAGAAAGGAAGGTGTAGAAAGGCAGTAAACACCCAGACAGCAGCTGAAATCTCTCAGTAGTTCTTCAGCAACGCTCTGCCTTTCGTCATTGTAAATTAATATTAGCTGCAACATCTGCATTATAAGGGTAATGAAGATGAAAACAGACTGGACATTTCAGCAAGACAATGATCCAAAACACAGCCAAGGAAACTCTCAAATGCTTTCAGAGAAAGAAAATCAAGCTGTAGAATGGCCCAGCCAATCACCTGATCTGAATCCAGTAGAGATTACAAAATAAAGGTCAGATTTGATAGACGAGACCCACAGAACCGTCAAGATTTTCACACTCTGTTAAAGTCTGTGTAAAACTCACACCTGAACACAAATCATGTGACTTTATTTTCCATATGAGAGGCCATCACCAAAAAAGCCTTTTATATAGAGTATTAAATACATTTCAGTAGTTCAGCACTTTCTCCTTGTGTCATTTCATTGTTATTAAACATTAAACATAACAAATTTTTCAGATTTGTCATATTTTTATGTTTGTATTGTTAGGGTTTTTACCAAAATCTGGTTTAATTCCATGTCAACAGCTCCTTTTAATATATTATTCCCAGGAAAAGAAACATGACGTGTTCAGTACTTATCTTTCCCCCTGTACGTCTCATCACATGCCCCAAAAAACAAGCAACAAATGCCATCTCAAAAGTGGCAGTTTTGAACAGCTGCATACATTTATAGGAAATAAACCGACTCAATCAAATGCCCTATAAGGGGTAAAACACTCTGAAATGATCCACAGTTCATGAAACTAATATGACATGGCAGTTTGTTGTTGTCTAGGGGCTAAAAACGCACAAAAAAAAAAAAAAAAACGTTCATTTTATCTGTTTTTTTACTCCAAAGTTCATTTTTTGGTGACCACCTGCCCTGATGTTGAACTACATCCCAGTTCCCGCAGCTCAGATTTTGGTCTCGGGGCCCTCAGGATCCAGAGTCTGAAAAGAGTTACGGATGCGGATGGCTTCGCTTGCACAGACGTGGCCGAAAGTTTTGTTGTACCACTCTGGAGACTTTCCTCTGAAACCACAAGCAAATGCACTCATCGATACAGAATTCAGGTCATTTTTTCATTTTATTATTTTTTTTGATAATAAAGAGTTGTCTTCATTAAAATAATGAAATTGAAAAATAATTATCTAAAAATCAGTGTTATTGTAGGAAATCAAAAGCAAGAAACAAAAAAAAAAAGTAAAACAAAAATAATAATAATAATAATAATAATAACACAAATAAAACTAAAAGAAAATATTTCTCCTTTTTAACCCCTAAAACTAAAATATAAATAAATAAAAATGACAAAAAGCAAACAATTCATAAAATGTAAAAAAAAAATAATAATAAAATCTTTAAGTAAAAACTTTATAAGGCTGCAAAATCATACTAATTAAAACTTTAATATTGTGATAATAAATTGAACAATTTAAGTGCAACAAATAACAAAAAACATTCATGTTTAATGGTACTTATATGTTGATAAAAAAATATTGTATTTTTTATTAAAAAAATGAATGAAAATAGAATAATATTAATAATATGTTTATATTATTTAATAGATATTTTATTTAAATGCTTTGAAAGTATTTTTAATATTTCTACATAGGCATCATATATATCAGATATATCCTAATAAACTATAACTCATGTGTGAGTCAGCACCGTCTTCGTCAAGTAAATAGACTCATCAATCGTTTATTGGTATTTAAATATTGATATAAATATGAATATTGTATTGATTATTAAACAATATATTTATATTATATATATATATATATATATATATATATATATATATATATATTTTTTTTTTTTTTTTTATTAATTAATTAATTAATTTATTTATACAGTTGAAGTCAGAATTATTTGCCCCCCTTTTAATTTTTTTCTTTTTTAAATATTCCCCAAATTATGTTTAACAGAGCAAAGAAATTTTCACAGAATGTCTGATAGTATTTTTTCTTCCAGTTGTTTTATTTTGGCTGAAATAAAAGCAGTTTTGCATTTTTTAAACCCATTTTAAGGTCAAAATTATTTAAGGTATATTTTTATTCGATAGTCTACAGAACAAACCATCGTTATACAATAACTTGCCTAAATACACTATCCTGTCTAGTTAACCTAATTAACCTAGTTAAGCCTTTAAATGTCACTTTAAGCTGTATAGAAGTGTTTTGAAAAATATCTAGTCAAATATTATATACTGTCATCATGGCAAAGATAAAATAAATCAGTTATTAGAAATGAGCTATTAAAACTATTATGTTTAGAAATGTGTTGAAAAATCTTCTCTTTGTTAAACAGTAATTGGAGTATAAATAAACAAAATAAATTGCTTGTTTAAACTACTTATTTTGAATGAGCTGATGAAATTTCATTTGGACAACTTAATTGTATGTTCAATTCACAGAAATTTGTTAAAAGTGTTAAGTTAACTTTTGAAATTGTGTTAGGACAACATGAATGAATCGTGTAGAACCCTGCATTTTTTACAGTGTGTGTGTGTGTGTGTGTTTGTGTGTGCGTGCGTGTTTGTGTGTGTATACACTACTGGTCAAAAGTTTGGTGTCAGTTTTTTTTTTTTTTAAGAAAATTGTGTTCATCAAGGCGACCGTTATTAAACGTAAAAAAAAAAAAAGTTAAATTGTTAAATATTTATTTACGTTTTAAAATCACGTTTTAAAAAGCAATATTAACATTATTGCTTTTATTACAATTACCACTAATAATAATAATAATAATAATAATAATAATATTATTATTAATAATAATAATAATAATAATAATAATAATAATTAATATAAGAGTGATTTCTGAAGGATCATGTGATTGAAGAGAAGCTAAAAATTAATCTTTAAAATCACTGAAATAAATTATTAAATTAAGTATAAATTACATTTGAACAGTTATTTTTTAGTGCAAAAACATTTCACAATTTTACAATTTGTACTGTATTTGTGATGAAATAAATGGAGCCTTGGTGAGCAGGAGAAGCTGATTTTAAAACATTTAACAATTACTCTCACCCCAAACTATATATATATGCTAATTAAATGTATAAGGTTTAAATAAAAGTATTTTACTTAAATTCTTTAAACGTGTTTTTTCATGTTCTATATAGGCATCTCAAGTATATATATATATATATATATATATATATATATATATATATATATATATATATATATATATATATATATATATATATATATATTTATTTATGTATGCATATATATATATATATATATGCATACATAAATATATATATATATATATATATATATATATATATATATATATATATATATATATATATATATATATATATATATAGTTTTATTTTATTTATTTATTTTTTCCAAAAGATATATTCTAATCAACTAATACTCAAGTGTGTGTCTAGTAGTGTTTGTCTTTAATAACATACTTGAGGTCAGCTCTGCAGATGTGAGTGAGTCTGGATTTTCCCGATCCGCAGGGCTCCAGCAGATACTGAGACTCCATCAGCACTGCTCTCACTCCAGCCAGATGAGGGCTTTCCTCATGCTCGATGGACACCGACACCAGCACACACACACCTTTCGCCAGATCCGTCCTCCACGTCCTAAACAGAGGACAACAACACCAACCAATCAATCAATCATATGAGGCACTCAGAGAAATCACCACACGACATCCCCTATTCCTGCCAACAGAACACTGCAATCTGACTGTGAACTGTAGTCTTACTGAGGCATTGTGGGAATGACCCAGATGACCTCATTTACTAGTTTAAAGTCTGTGCGAAATCAAAATTTACAACATTTATTTTTCTAGCCCACATTGTTATTCTTAAAGTGAACAATTAATCAGTGTAAATTAATCCAAGGAAAAAAAGGTTTTGGTCATCTACAATTAAAATCTGACCGTTTGCTTCCACATTTGAAGCGGTCATCCTTCTGCTGACATCAACCTGAGGGCTTCCATAGCAACTGCATATTAATACCCTTAGTTTACTATGAGGAAACAATGCACAAAATAAAAGCACCTGTTTAATATTTAGTTTCTATTGAAAGTAAACATCAACAAACTGAAATCGATTTCCAGTTCATGTGGACTTTCAAATATTTTATGTTAAAGATTCCCAGAAGATATTGATATTTCCTTTGAAATGCACAGCTCTGTGCGAAAAAGTGAAAAGTTGATTTGACTTTTTCTTTCATTTCTTTAATAGTTTCTTTAATAATACAAGATAAATAATAAAAAATTATATTCAAATTAATAACAATTTATAAAAAGATAAAAAATTAAACAATTTAGATTTAAATGAATGACAAAATGTGTTGATGGATGGGTGGATGAATGGATGGATAGATGGATGAATGGTTTGTTGGTTTGTTTGGATAGATTGATGGATCAACAAAAACAGATGCTTTTAAGATTTTAGGATCAAAGTCCGTGAAAATGATCATATTTGGGAGTCTGTTACCTGCAAATATCTGAAAACTCATGTAATATACTGTAATAAAATATTGGTAAATGCTGTTTTTGTTCATGCCATTCATATGGGAAAGAAATTCAAAGCATTTTTTTAAAATATGTGTCAAAATAGGATTTGTCACCAAATATTCTATTTGCTGAAACAAAGAGACACTTGTGGGCAAATTAAGACTCAACAGCACCCCAGAGTGGATGAAAACAGAAGGGTTATTACTACTATTTAAATGTCAGGCTCATAGCTTGTAACACAAGAGAAATGCATTTGCAAATGATCTTTGATTTTTCATTTGCAATGTGGCAGTCACTGCGCATCCGTGAAAGCGGAAATGCAAATGATATAATGCGGGATTTACAAGTGCATTTTGATCATATCACAATTTATGCACCCACATACTTACAATGCAACTTGCAATAGATTTTGAGAATTGTCTTGTTACATTCCTGTGTTGTGTGAATGTTATTATTTTTTTCTTTCGCTAGTTTCTCTCTCTCTTCTCTCGCTTCCATCCATATAGTGGCTCAGATTGGCTACCGCTGTCCAGCAGTTTGCCATGTCCCCTCTGACCACACGGTCTCCAATCCAGCCGCTGCCACCGTGGAATTAAAGTGGTGACAGGACGCTACTGGCGAGGCCCGGGACACTTGAATTTCTGTGTTGTGCTGTGTGTGTGAGAGATGTTGTAATCCGCTTTCAGTGTGTTACAGACTGGTACTGTATATATCCGCTGTTATTTGTCTATTCTCCATTTGTCTACCATCAGTGTTACGCGCATCTGAGGTTGGAGAGTGGGACAGGTAAGAATGTCGCGCGACATACATTATGCACACATAGGCTTTAAATATCACTTTTGGTAAGAGGCGTGCTCCACCTGCTGTACTTTTGTTTTTTTCTCTTATATTAGAGTAGGTTAGGTAGTGCGTAATAGAAGTTAAGCTTTTCTTTTCAATAACTGATATAGTTTTCTTTTGGATAGTTAGGGTAGAGGTTGGGCCAATAGATTGATTTGTTTTATTTATTTCTATTGTTTGGACGCAGCCCGCATCTCATCTCTCCAACTCTCCCATCTATCTGGTCAAACATTTTGTGTCCCATTTGTTGTCTGTAATTTTCAATATATTCTTGTAAATATTTATTGTTCTTGTCATATACATATTTTTGCACTTATTATTATCACTACCTTTGTAAATAAACTAACTTTATTGCATTTAGTTAGTCTTGGTATTTTGTCCCTCACTTGTTGATATTGTGTGTTTGCTTATGTGTTTAAGTAGTGTTACTCTCCTTCTCCTTGACTGACCATCTTTAAAATTGTAACATGTTTGAAAAACATTCAGTCAGTAGGTGCTGTTTCAAAGGCCTCTAAACGATGAATAAGGCCCCGTTTACACTAGTGCGTTTTAGTTTAAAAACTGCGTTTTAGAATGAAAACGATCCGCGTCCAAACTCGCGTTTTACCCAGCTTTTCTAAACTGCTCTCTGTCCACACCAAAATGCTGAAAACACACAACACGTGACCACACACACACACACACACTCTCTGGCAAGCGCTGCAGCAGATCTACCCAGATGAGAGCTGTGCTGGTCGGACTGCTCATCAAGCATCTGCCGCTGGATCTAATCTCACTATTTTTGCTAAACGTGATATTTAATTAATCTTGTTGTCTATATCTAACGACATATTCCCCAACTTTGGTCTTTTGAATCGATTACTTGTTCACAGGTAACGTGTTTTGGCTGAGCGCAAAGATAAGCTAATAATTATTAGAACCACGTACATGCTGTATATTGACTGATCGCTTGCCTTTATTTCCTATAATGTATAAACTTATTGTGCGTTATACTTTCATAATGGCTATTATTGATTATTAAAACCGACATTCAGCAAAGCAGAGGATACGTTTCGTATTTTCAATGAAAATGAAAGAAGGCAGTGATGTTATATGGGCTCTGTTTTATTATAAATATGCATACAGTGAAGATGCAGCACGACGCCTCAGCATTTCTGCTGTCTGTTAAGTTGTTAATATCAAATTGAAAATAGCAGTTCCTTAAATCATGTTTTCATTTTATTGTTGAGAAAGTGAAACAACATAGCCAGGATGATGTGAATAGGGTTATAAAGTACACTGTTCCCTTAGAAGATTTACCGGACATGTCCTCGAGGGTCTGTTTTCCATATCAAAGTTGCGAAATCTGAACTTACAGGAAGAGAATGCGAGACTGAACTGTGTTTTAGGCTACTTAATATTGAGGAAAAGCCCTTATTAGATCCGTTTTCAGATGTCTCCGTTTTTCCCTCATCCACATTGAGACGGAGCAGCAGCGTTTCAGAATGAAATAATAATAATAATAATACATTTTGTTTAAAGGCGTTTTTCTAGAAACTCAAGGACACCGTACAATCAACAAAAGCAATAAAACAACAAGAGAAATAATAAAATATAAACAGCAATAGTGCAAATAAAATTAATTATCAAATTAATTTTATAATTAATAACGGCCTCTCCAGCGTTTTCGAAACGCTCCGTTTTCGGCGCTCGAAAACTCCGGCGTAATGTGGACGGATGCAAAACTTAACCGCAGCAAAACTTATGCTTTTTAAAACGAAAACGCATTAGTGTAAACGGGGTCTCATTCTGCAGAGCAGCTGATTGAGTTGATTGAGAAATTGTAAAGGTAGTTTGGACTGACCTGAGCACCACAAAGTCTCTGCTGGGATGCGGAGCCATGCTCTTCAGTTCATACTGATAAACCTCAGTCTGCTTGTCCAGAGTCTCCAGAAGCTTCCACTGCAGCAGGTCAGTGTCCCACAGGTGGCGCTCTCTCAGAATCCGGTTCAGCACCACTGACGGAGGAGCCTCCACCTCGGCAGACACTCTCCAGCGCCTCAACGGCGTCCCGTCTCCAACCTGAGGACAACACACTGCACTCAGGCTCATTTACTGCAGGGGCTGGTGGACTTTTATTGGGCAGAAGTGTCAGAGCTGATCGAAATCACTTTTTCACATTACTAGTATTAATATTAATATAATTATTATTATAACAACAACTACTACTACTACTACTACTACTAATAAACATAATTTTTATTATTATAGCTAATGCTAGATATTACTGGATTTTGCTACTGGACATTATTATAATATACTGTATATTCCATATAACATGAATAAATAATTGAATGAATGAATGAATGAATGAATGAATGAATGAATGAATGAAAGCATTTTATGGAACTAATTGATATTAACATTTTTGAAACTAAATTAAAATTATTAAAATGAAAATATTTCAAATATTCAAATATTTTTTATGTGACTACTAATACTACTACTAATAATAATAATTATGATAACATCAATAATAATAATAATAATTATTATTATTATTATTATTATTATTATTACTATAGCTGGATATTTCAGGATTTTTTTTTGAAATTTGTATATTATAGAGTGAATGAATGAATGAAGTGTTTAAATGTGGAGTAAAATTTTATGGAACTACTTTTAAGGAACTAAATATTTTTAAAAAACATTATTCCATATAACATAAATGAATAAATCAAATGTTTAAATGTTGTATGTTACTACTACTACTACTAATAATAATAATACAATGATGATAACAATAATGTTAAAAAAATAATAATTATTATTATTATTATAGCAAATAATAGACAATACAGGACATTGTTATAATATAGAATGAATGAATGAATGAAAGTGTTTAACAATGTAGTATAGTTTTATTAAACTAACACTTGATATTATTATAAAGAAAATGTTTAAAAACATTTTCTTCCATATTTACAAGAGTTTAATGAATAAATGTTAACATTTAAGATTATTATTAAAATAGTTAAATAAGCATTTAAATTATATAATCCATATGACACAAATTATGTGTAGTTTTTTATGTGTAGTATAATTTTATGTAACACTATATATTACTATAAAGTAAGCATTCAAACGAAAACAAAAGTCTTTAACTTCAGTATATAATATTTCTTCTAACCTTTTTGAAGGATAGCTCAGCGTTGTCGATGTTTGATCGGGTCACCCAGCCTTTGGTCTTGTCTTTGCTCTCCTTCATCAGATTCTGAATCAGGCTGTCCAGAAAAGAGCGACACGTGCCTTCCTCTTCTTCTTCTTCCTCCTCCTCCTCGTCCAGCTGAGGCTGTTTTTTACACAGCTCGTCTATAGAGGGCGCCAGCAGCTCAGCCTCCATGTATGAGTTCCTGGACTGAGACACCATCTCCTGAGGAATCTGCACAAACCCACAATTCATTCATTCATCATTCATTCATTCATTTATTTATTCATTCATTTTCTTTTCGGCTTAGTCCCTTTATTAATCAGACATTGTGACAAACAAATTGATTTTAGTAATGTTCGACTTAATTTGCATGTTCAAATTCAGCCCATGTAAATTGTTTTCAAACCCTTAACTTAAAACAAATTGTGAATCCAATGAATGATTTTTTTCAGTGCAGGCTCTTGCATAAAATCACAAATTTCTCATGGCATGCAGATCTTATTGCAAACAGAACATTTGTCTCATACCTCAAACAGGTGATTACACTCAGCAATCATGTGCGCTAGACCCTGAGTGGCTGCAAGGTTCTCATTCAGGTCCTTTTGGTCTGGCCGCCCAGTGGCATACTTCCTTTGAATAGACCTGAAAACATTAGAGGGCATTATGGACATGATCTTCAATCTGATCCACAATATTTTCTTTTTTTTTTACTTTAATACAGTACCAATATTTTTCCAGCAATCTGTACTTTTAGTATTGAGTATTTTGTTTTAGAATTGCATACCAAAACTTAATATTTTTACTGCTCTACATTTCATTAAAAACAAACAAACATGTAGTTCATGGTAATCTTGAACTGGAGAAACTGTCAATCATTTTGAGACATGATAATGCTGAACAAGCTGGAAAGTCTCCAGTCAACATTTCACTGCCTCAAATGATCAAGTCAGAGTCAATCTCCAGTGAATAATTCACTGATTCAAATGATCAAATTCTCTACTAATTTCCATAAAAAAACAACAACTCACTGATTCAAATGATCTGCTCAGATCGAGTATTCAGTTAATGATTCACTGATTCAAATGATCAAGTCAGAGTCAATCCCCTGTGTACAATTCACTGATTCAAATGATCAGCTCAGAGAGAGAATCCAGTTAACGTTTCAAAGATTCAAATGATCCAGTCAGAGCAACACTGGGTTCCATTTGGAAGGGCTCATCATTATGAAAGGTCTCCTTGAAAATAGTAGAACATGCAATAGGAATGAGCCCTTCCAAATTGAACACAATGTGTGACATCAAACAACTTTGTTGCTTGAATGATGATGGCTTAAAATGTACATAAATTGTAACCTTCAAAATTCTTCATTCCAAAGGGCCCTTCAAAGTGGCCAGTTTCAGGTACCTAAATTTGGAAGGGGTCGTAGATACGTTTTTTTTTTTTTGGAATGCACCGCAAATCTAAAATTGATAACTCACTGATTCAAATGATTCAGTCAGAGTGAATCTCCAATTAGTGATTCACTGAATCAACTGATCCAATCAGAGCCAATCTTCAGGTAATGATTCACCCAATCAAATAATCCAGTCAAAGAGATTTTTCACATAATGATTCACTCAAATCCAGTCAGAGCTAATCTAGTTATATGGCATATCCATTAAAATGCTGCCAGATTTTGCCCTATGTAACATCTGCTTTTTGTGTTAGTCAACACACATTTACAAACTTAATAAAATATTTTTTCTTAATAACATATTTTTATATATTATATTGTATGGTATGTTTTTGCACAATTATTAGCATCATTATTCATTCATTCATTTTCTTGTCGGCTTAGTCCCTCTATTAATCCGGGGTCGCCACAGCGGAATGAACCGCCAACTTATCCAGCAAGTTTTTACGCAGCTGATGCCCTTCCGGTCGCAACCCATCTCTGGGAAACATCCACACACATTCACACACACACTCATACACTACAGACAATTTAGCCTTCCTAATTCACCTGTACCGCATGTCTTTGGACTGTGGGGGAAACCGGAGCACCTGGAGGAAACCCACGCGAAGGCAGGGAGAACATGCAAACTCCACACAGAAACGCCAACTGAGCCTAGGTTCGAACCAGCGACCCAGTGACCTTCTTCAATGAGGCGACAGCACTACCTACTGCGCCACTGCCTCTCCTATTAGCATCATTAGCAATACTTAAATGTTGTCTTGCTAAATAAACATTAATCAGTTATTATTTTAATTTTAATACTTAAATACAAAATCATTATAAATAGTAGACTGCATGGTATATTTGGATATTTTTACTTGTTTGCAGAATTAAATTATTTTCATTGTGCCCTAACTGTTGTATTGGTAAATAAACATCAGTCAGTAATGCCTAATAATTTTAACAATTAAGTACATAAAAATCAAGTACTTTCACTCAAGTAAAATAAAAAGGAGCACTTTTACTTAAGTACTTGATTTGTGCATTATAAACAAACACAGAAACTCTGTGAGATCAAACCAATGAAAAATCTCTCAATGCACATTTTATACATTCACAAACTACAGAACATCTGATGATTCCTGTGATGCCTCCAGCCCTCCGGCCAGCCTGTGTATGTCTGAGGTAAAGCTAAACAGCCCCCTTTATTAAAAGCTCTCCACACCTCCTCCTGTCTCTAGCCCTCAGGGCAGCGTGTCTGCTGCATGTCCAGCTCCCTAATGAACACAGTGATGGGGGAGTTGTTTGTACACTGAGTTAATAAAACACTTCACACCTTCTCACGATACCTCACGGCCCTGGAGTCATAATGACAAAGCACAAGCTTAATCCTATAGTTCAAACACTTTAAAGTCTCATTACAAGATGTCAGTGTACTACAAAACATCCATTCATTTTTAAAACTTATTAATCTAAAAAATGAGTGAAAAAGTGAAATGACAGGCTGGGAAATGTGGTTTTTTATTACGTGACAATGTTGCCTCCATTGAAAAAGATCAACACCCGCTACTACATCACTTCTTGTTAAGCTCCACCTACTGAATCGTGCTTCAGTAGGTAAATAAGAAGAGGCAAACACACTTTTACATAGAAACCAAATAATAAAGATGCTCTGATGACAACAAATTAAAAAGTAGAATGTTTCATCTTCCTTCTGGCACATCATGATTTTGCCAAGTACGATGCGATCCTGGATTAACATCTATGTTGATCCTGGAACATCATTTTTGTTTTAAAATGTACCCAACCCCTACCCCAAACCCAACCCCAATTATTCCCAAAATCAGAGGGAAATAATAGTTGGATAACAATCTTATTGAAGTGCATAAATCTATAACCCAACCCATAAGACTAAACTTAACATAAAGGGTAAACGTATGCCTTAATTCTGATTGGCTGATTGGAATGTTGTTCCAGGATCAACATAGATTTTAATCTATGGTTGGCACTTTCTTTTGTTATAAAAAAGTGGATGATTTAAATTTTTAATGAGAACTTGGGTTTTTTCTACTTAATTTTACTGAGGATTCATTTACAAACAACCCATCAGTGACTATAGGAATGTTGGCTGGCAAACATAGATGTAGAAATTTACACCAACACTTTGGCACCTTATCTTAGAAGAAAAGTAACGATGGGTGATTTATGGCAAAAATCTCATGCCATGCTATACCCTGACACTGATATATGTAACGGAGGTTAGCTAGTAAAGTGTTATGCAGGTAAACCTCACTCCTCTCACCTCAAAAAGTGCTCTAGACAACTGACTCCCATACAAAGATTCGCCAGTTCGATCCCAGCTCAGAGCAGGTTGGACGCAGTAGGACCGGTAGGTTACATGTGGGGGCTCGTCTGGGATGGGAGTGAGGTTTAAGGGGGTGAGTGTAACTGAGGCCAGCTAGCGAAGTGCTATGCAGGCAAACCTCACTCCTTTGATTTCAAAAGGTTCTCTAACGACAGACGCTAGAGGTCAAAGTCTTTGGCCTCCTTGTTAGAGCAACCAACTCCCATGGAAAGAATCACTGGTTTGATCGCAGCTCAGAGCTAGTTGGGTGCAGTAGGACCGGTGGGTTACATATATATCATGATATAGGAACATTTCTGTAAATTTAATCAATTAATAGTTTATATATATTGACCATATATAAAGGACTATTTCTTTTTTACTCAGAAATGTTCTCATTCATATTTAATCATATTTCTCATAATATTAACTTCAGGGCAAATGTTTGGATAAAAATGTTAAGAAATAAAATCAATATTAATCAAATATAAAACACTTTTTAAATTAATGATTACAGGTCCAACATATAAAAAAATATATCACTACATAAAAATCTAAATTTAAAGATTGTACTTTTGTTTCATTGTTTCATTTGTAAACATTATATTTTGTTTAATTGTTTTATTTGAAAACATTGTACTTTGTTAGATTGCTTCGTTTGTAAACATTGTACTTTTGTTTCATTTGTAAACATTGTACTTTTGTTTCATTGTTTCATTTGTAAACATTGTACTTTTTTATTGTTTCATTTGTAAACACTGTACTTTTGTTTCATTTGTAAACATTGTACTTTTGTTTCATTTGTAATTATTGTACTTTTGTTTGATTGTTTCATTTGTAAACATTGTACTTTTTTATTGTTTCATTTGTAAACACTGTACTTTTGTTTCATTTGTAAACATTGTACTTTTGTTTAATTCGTAATTATTGTACTTTTGTTTGATTGTTTCATTTGTAAACATTGTACTTTTTTATTGTTTCATTTGTAAACACTGTACTTTTGTTTCATTCGTAAACATTGTACTTTTGTTTCTGTCTGCATTCCAGTAACGTCATGTAATATTGCGTTTATATAGATCATGAAAAAGTATGAAAATAAACAATGAATTTTGTGGCACCACAAAATAAGTTAAAAAGCATAATATAAAACTGTAGACTTTTTATTTTTTCCAAACATATATCCTCATAATGCACAGACCTAAAATCAAATCAACATTTTTTTTTTAATATGCAAAACATTTAGTCAATCATGGGCAATTACTTAAAAATCTTATCTATTACAACATTTCAAAGAGTTTGTTCTTTTGAAGGGGTTAAAAAATAACCTATTACTTCAAAAAAAAAAAAGATGTATCTTGATAACATAATAAGTGGACTTCAGAGAACATTGCCAAATAAACAAATAGGCATTTCATGACCCCTTAAATGAAACACTAGTTTCCAAGCATGTTTGGAATGAGCTAAAAAAAGAGCTCCGTTACCTGGGCGACAGGTTATCATTCTTCATGATGTTGAGGTGGAAAAGCGATGGAGCGAGGCACACGGCCAGGTTCATCGGGGTCATCTGGTTCTCCTCAACTGAGGAAGTGACATCATTTAGGAAGCACAGCAGAGTCTGCAGGACCTCACGGTTTTCATCCGCCATCAGCATGATTGCTGCCTGCACAGCTTGTAAGCGTTGCTCTTTAGGGACATCTGTGTAGACAAACCGGTATGTTAGGGATCTGAAAGTGTTTTATCATGGTTTCTGCAGGTTTTACCAACCGTGATCCTTTTTAAGTGCTTTATGAATGAAATTTCAGACTTACAAGGCAAAACGCTAAGGGTTTTTTCTAATATTTTTACTTGCTTCATTAAAATTCAAGCACATGCTTATTAACAAATGTTATTTTTACAAAGACAATTTAACCAAATTGGTAAATAGAGTTAATAAATGTAACTTTTGTTAAAGTTTTTTTTAAGATGGATTGTTGGTTGTATAGATTGAGTAGCTTTACATGGACAAAAAATATTGAGCTGTTTAAAATGATTTAAGACCGTATTAAGATCATATTTCAGTGAATTTAAAACTTTTTAAGGCCTAAAACGCTGTTTATGAAATGTAAGATTTTTAAGACCCCATGGACACCTTGGTTATGTAATATTTTTTGAACACAGGAGCTGCTCTTACACTGGTATATATGAAGGAAGGTTTCGCCCATTTTGCTTGTGAGAAGTGGCTCAGGTAAGTCTCTGAAGAACTGTTTGACCATGTCCGCCACGTCATACGCAGATTGATCCTCATAGTTCACATTTTCAGGGGAGGTTTCACACATTTGCCTGAGAGCCTGGATACGAGACTTTACACCAGATTTACGGAAAAGTCCCACCTGTAAAGAGAAAAACATACACACATTTTTAAGAAAATTGCTTGGAAAAATTTCCCAAAAATTTAAACTTAAAGGGTTAGTTCACTTAAAAAAAAAATAATTCTGTTATTAATCACTCATCCTCATGCCGTTCCAGCCCTCTGAGACTTTTAGTCATCTTAGGAATACAAATTTAGAATTTTATATGAAATAGACGTAGACAGCAGTGGTGCCAAGAGGTTCAAAGCATTCTATGTGACTTCAGTGGTTAAACTGTAATCATACGAAGCCCCAAGAATACATTTCTGTGCCAATAAAACAGTAAAAACTTTGTCTTCCACGTTAGATTAGGGTGCATTTGCTACTGGAAATATGACATTTACGTGTTGCATTGCTGAGTAAACACATACCCTGACAAGGAAGAGAAGACATTGGTTAACAAAACAATTTTTACAGATTTTTGGTGCACAAAATAGTTCTTGGAGCTTCGTATGATTATAGTCAGACCACTCTAGTCACATGGAGTGTTTTGACAATGTTTTTTGATCATTTTCTGGACTTTGAGCTCTTGGATTTCATCTAAAATATTTTAATTTGTGCTCTAAAGATGAGCAAAGGTCTCGGGAACAATATGAGGGTGAAAAACAGAATTGTAATTTTTGGGTGAACTAATCATTTAAGGCTCTGATACATTTAATAGGAAGTCATTTTTGGTAAGAAAAATTTTTTTTTTAAAGAGCTTGAAATGGTATTTTGCTAGCGAACATCCCAAAAAGTGTTGCTTGTAAATATGCGCTGTACTTCTTAATAACTAAATAAATGCACAAAATGACAGTTCTGAGAAAACAATCATGGAATCAAATAGTGTTGTGATTATTTTTCTATTCTTCATTTGATGTTTTTTATAATTGGATTTTTTTTGTGAGTGTGTATCACAAATGTGGATTTGTGTCAACATATGACAATTATATATGTGATATATATATATATATATATATATATATATATATATATATATATATATATATATATATACTGTATTTGTTAGCTGAAAAACTATTTGTCATGCTATTTTTTTTAACAAGTGTTTTATTAATTCTACATTTTTCAATATTTAACAGAACAACTACAATAAAAAGAAAAATCATGAAATAAGCATATTAATGCAAAGAAAATAATGTCAATAAGAAAAATGTAAATAAAATAAAATAATAAAAATGAAATTATTATTAAAAACAATCAGGGCATTTAAATTTCAATGAAAATCCAAAGAGGATTTGCACTGCTGCATTATACGGGTCTAATGGTTGCCATGCCATATATTGTAAAACCTATAAAGGTTACCAATACCTCCATACCGGACTCTTTCCATGTGCAATATCTGAGTGAGATAAGTTAACCATGTCTTAAATTGAGGAACAGAATCTGATTTCCATACTTTTAGAATGACAGTCTTAGCTAAAATCATTCCATAAGTGCTTCGTTTGTCATGTTATTTGACATGCAGAATCACACAATGAAACAGTGACACCATTTTCTTAATAAATGAAAAGTAATAATCATCAATACGCATTCACATGTGAACTGATTTAAATGTTTGAGCTTAACATACCATAACAATTTAGAAACCCTTTAATGCAAGATCCGCTGGATTAGTTTGGATATTTCAGCTAGTTTATTGACACAAACTGACTCGACAGTTAACATAATTACTGTCACAATCATCAGCAATCTAGTCCATACATATCGCTGGAGAACTACAAATCTGCCATCAAAAGAACTACAAACCCTGTCACGCACCACACACTCACACCTGTACCTGTTTCACCTTGATTACACACACACACAGCCGGAGGATCGTTATGAGCTGATTATTTTGACTTTAAAAGCAGCACCGACGCACACACCAGTGGCTGAGATGTGTTTTGTGACATTACAACATGTTTTCTTTGCCTTGCAGTGTTTGACCCTTGCTTTGCTCTGTTTGTTTTCGTTGCTTGCCTGTACTGACCATTCGCCTGTTTACAGTTTTTCTCAGTCGCTTTGGTGCGATTCATACAACACCTGTGCATTTCTGCACAACAGTTCATGCATTTCTCAAAACAATTAGTACAAACTGCAAACTTAGCTGATAACCTGCAAAAGCGCGTCACATGCTCAAAATGGATAGTTCATTCCTCAAAAGCAAGTATTCATGTCAATCAAAAAGTCAGAATCATGAAAATGAAAAGTCCTGACACCATTGTTTATGAACAAGAAAGTCAAAAGGCTTAGTCATGTTTTCATTATGACAGTTTACTCTCTACATTTTTTCAATGCAAAAAAGTCAGATATTGGTAAAACTTCATGAAAATGCTCAAGATAGTACTATATACTATTAGCACAGCCAATTAAAAACTACAGTAAAGTTAGACATCACTGCATTTAGTGAGTGTATCTAGTACAAGACACTGAATATGTATGTTTCACATTTTATCAGCATTTGCTCTTTACAATTTGAATTTTTTCACAGCATTGTGCAAAAGAATAAACACACCCTTATTTACGACAAACATAAACTTTCTTTGGGTTGAACTGTGCACAACTGTAAACAATACTGCAGAACATATTGGAACTGAACCAACATACATACACACACAGGTCTGTAAATCATTCATGAAACTGTTCAATTTAGAACACATTTTCAGTAAAATAAAGATTTAAATTTTTTTTTATAAAATTAGCTTGCAAGACTTTGACAACTAGTTCAACATTTTTGTATGTAATGACTCAAGTAATAAAATGAGGACTATTACAGTTTTTCTTGTTTGCTTTGACCTGGTTAAAGAAACTAGGTTCCTCTTCATTTTCATTATCACTATCCCTGCAGAGCAGAAGACAGGTCTTGCAAATGTGTAAACCCTTTCTCATTGGGTTGACACATTTTCCCCACCATTTTTCCAAACAGTTAACACATATGTCATTCAAGCAGTCCAAACTCCATTGTTTTAGTTTTGGTAACCAAACAGAATCCATCTATTCCTAACCATTAGAAACTACCAACATCAGTATGAAATCACTGAAGCACCGGTTTGACACTCCTTCACACAAATCT
Source organism: Danio rerio (assembly GCF_052040795.2). Classification (NCBI taxonomy): domain Eukaryota; kingdom Metazoa; phylum Chordata; class Actinopteri; order Cypriniformes; family Danionidae; genus Danio; species Danio rerio. The sequence continues at coordinate 38,069,504 of NC_141030.1, read as the reverse complement.
TCAATTAGCAATCAGTCTGCAAATCTTATAAAAACGATGGAAGCTCTGTGTTGTTCTGTGCCAGCATTGATGGAGGAGGTCAATATGGCTATGTCCTATACTCCCAATAGATTTGACTGTATATTAGTTTACATGTGTTTTCTCTAATATTTACAGTATTTTATTACTTTTGTCTGTTTTGTTTATATACAGTATTTCAGTTTTCAGCCACAGTTTGAAAAATGTCATGAATTCAATATATATTCAATCAAAGCACATCTTATTCTTGATCCAATTCTTTGCAAAAAGGCGAATTTGACAGCCCAAATAGAGACAACAAATGCCATTGGCTATAAGCTACAATGGCAAACAATGGTGGTGCATTTTGAGTTCTGTATTTTGTATTGTGTTGTGCATTGTGTAATGATTAATTGAAAGAGCTCATATACTTGTTTGCAAGTTGTGTTGTTTGAAGGTAAAACTAGCTTTTGTTGCATATGTTAAATGTTTTGACATGATATGTGCCTTTTGCAAGCAAAATGTGTCATTTTGACCATGAGTGCCGCAGTTTAGGCCTGTGTGTTAACTGTTTTGAAAATGTGGAGTTTCAGTTGACAACTGCATCCAAGCAATCGAGAAAAACTGTAGTTTTATATGGAATGACTATTTGGCATTTACAAGTTTAGTTAATTTTGACTAACATGACAGAAGCAAGTGATAATGTTATAAACAGCAGAGAGTTGTATGAAAGCAATTAATGCATGTCCAAAAGCATTTACAATTTGCTGAAAGGAAGAGAAACTGTTACTAGGATGTGCACAAATGACTAATTGTTTTGAGAAATGCATGACCTCTTGTGCAAATGTAAATAGTGTTGTGAGAAATGCACCAAAGCGACTGAGGAAAAACTGTAATGACCACGACTCTAGATTGCCTCTATACATCTGTTTGACCCTGTTAAGCGTTGCCTGCCTGACCATTCATGAATAAACCCTGCTTTGGATCCGCACCTCTGTTGTCCAGCGTCCATCACATTACAATTACAGTTGACCAGTAGTAGTTTACCAGCCACAACAAACCTTTATAAAATTAGATTATAATGATGTCACCCTAGTTTGTTCATTGTTTTTAATCAGTGTTCCCTTAATCAGGGACAGACTTAACTAGTAAGCAAGGTAAAAAGCCGCTAAGGGCCCCAGGGAATTAGGGCCCCCCAACCAGTGCCAAGAATTGCCTAAATTAATCATATGGCTCTTTTATAAATTTTCTATCGTATGTTGTAAAATTTGTCTAAAACCATTAGGATTTTAAAGTTATTACTTCTTTTAAAAAACCAGGGCCCCCATGAAAAGTGGAATGTTCCTTCCGTAATGCACATACAGATATTAAAATCTAATCACAAATATGGCTAATGAACTGTACATATAGTTAGTTTGTGAACTTGTTTTTTTTTTCATTTGTGAATTTATTGTATTTAATTTTACATTAAGAAGAAAAAGCTTCCACCTAAAATATATTTTTTACATGCTGTTTATTTACAAAAAAACAAAAACGAATCTACAGAGAAAAAAATCTAGAAAAAACGTGTTTTGAGTTTAAATGCAAGGGCCCCATATCTGGAATTGCTTCGGGCCCGCAAATCACTAAGTCTGGCCCTGCCCTTAATACAAGGGCAAACAATTGTTGGCATCCCATAATCTGCATAGTTTGAAAGTGACCTTATAGTGTGAATGCTGCTTCATACATCCCTACACTATCAACAATGAACAACAGACCTTTTTTTTTTTTTGCTTGATCTTATTAAGAGATCAACATACAGGGCAGAAATCCAACACTATGCAGTCTTTATGAGTGAAGCAGTGACTCGACACAAAAACTAAACCTTGTAATCAGTGAAATGTGAATGAAACCGTGTACCTGGTCCAAACACTGGCTTCTTAAAAAGCGCAGGGCGAGCTGTAAGCACATGGGCAGAGGATGTCCATACCGCTGGACATGAACGATCAGAGGAACGCCAAAAACAGTCTTATCCTTGTAGTCTGGTCCCTTTATTCTCTTCATGAATTTTGGCACTGACCTAAGAACACAAACGAGGAGATTAGTTTATAATCATAATTGTATAATACAGGATGGAGTGTAACTGGAAGAATACACAGAGCTGGATGGCAGAAGTATTATTTCGATCATAAGATGAGATTATTTCATAACCTTGCTTGACCGAGGAGATTCTTTGATCAATGTTATTCAATAAGAGCAAATAAAACTCCCAATCGCCTCCCACGGGGACTTTCCAGGACTGACTCATCTTATTGCTTCAGAAATCCCTTGAAAACTACATCTGAATAAGTGTGATGCATTTAACTGATCAAAAATGACATTAAAGACGTCTATTTATGTAATGATGACTATTTAAAGACTGTTCTGTTTAAACTTTCTTAATCAAAGAAATCACAGAATGTACAAAAAAAATATTAAAGAGTAAAAAACTGTTTATTCAGAGAAAACCCACACGAGCACGGTGAGAACATGCAAACTCCACACAGAAAAGCCAACTGACCCAGCCAGGGCTCGAACCAGCGACCTTCTTGCTGTGAGGCGATTGCCCCACCATGATGCCAAAAAACAGTTTAATATAAAGAAAGGTTTTTTGAGCACCAGGTTGGCATAATTAAAACAATAATAATAAAATAAATAGTTAAAATAAGTATCTTTTTCACACTTAGACTTAATTTATTTACAAAGTGCAATATAGCAACGATTGTTGACCATTGTGCTGTACACATTTGTTAAAAATGATCAGATGAGACCAAAAAGACATCATGCAATACATACAACATGAAACAGAAATCAGCAAGTTCAGATAACTCGAGTATTAAAAGTCTTTTCTCCTAATGGTGAAGTTTTAGTTTTACCCTTGAACACAGATTCAGAAGAGATTATTCGAATAGAGAGAGGTAGACTGTTCCACAATTTTGGGCCCAATGGAAAAGGCTCAGTCTCCCTTTTTCTTCAACTTTAATTTAGGAACTTTTAACAATTTCTGACTAGATGACCTTAAACATCTAGCAGATATGTTAAAAGTCACAAGTTCAGACAGATAAGGTGCAAGACTATTTAAAACCTTAAAGGTTCAAGAAACCCTCAAGTACTTTTTTTTTTATTTAACTGATTTGTGCATCAGTTAAGACAATGTTAGCACCTGTCAGCTTTAATTGTGGGGAAAACTGGATCATTTTGAGCTTTTGTCAGCTAATTTCATCTTCTGGGTTTAAAATACTTTTTGGGGTGGGATCAAAATTGGTGACGTAGTGCGAATGTGCTAGTAGAGTGATGACGAGTCGATTTCTCATTATTATACATAGTGGAGTTTTCTTATCCTATGAGAAGTGCCTGCTTCTTAATTATTCATGACTGCATGTGCTTTCCGAAAGCAAAGCAGACCTGCCAAGCTGTGAGATCCAATGACTGGGTAAGACTGCGTCTACAGACTCTGCAAACGGCATGCAGTATCTACCATTCATGAAGGGTAGTATGTGTTTTTTTCTATGATCCAGGGGGTTTGTTGCATGTTTTTCCCCACAATGCTGTCAGGGTTGATACAGCAAAGCATTTTTGTTGGGAGAGCTGTACGGGAATTGAAGAATGGTGTACTGTCTTTTATCAGTTGGGTTCGTTCCTATTTACACATCGCCTATCTGGTGCTGCTGTGTTCACCTATGTTTAAAATCCTCCAGATTACTGGCAGGGCAAATGGGTGAAATAGACAGGACAAGAGAGCTGCTTCACTGCTTTCCACTGTGTCTGCATTCAGACCCAGGGATTGAGGAGGAGAGAAGTCCTCATTTATAGTGTTTATATAAACACAATTATCTTTATAATGATATAAATTGTGGTTTTATGAAATTACGAATAACATGTAGCAGGATATTAAATAACTGTTTATTTCTTGAATTTCTTAAATTTTTTATTATTGAAGTCTAGCAGCCGCTTTTTAGACCACTTGTAGGCGATTTACATAGGATTGACCAATACCTATATAAAGTGAGTTGCAGTAGTCCAAAAGTGAAGCTATACAGTGCTCAGCATAATTGAGTACACCCCATTGTAAAAATTAATATTTTTATCCAGTTCTCAGTGAATACAGTCAATGTATTTTGGTGCATTTAAACAAAACAGATTTATTAAGCAGATATATTTATTAAAATAATTTTTTAGTCACCAATCATATTTAGACGTTGAAAGATAACAAAATTAAATTCAAGCAAAATATTGCAAAGATAAATTACAACCTACAAAATTTCAACTAGAGTTTAACATTCTTTAAATAATCAGATAAACTGCCCATCATTTGATTCAAGCTGGCAGAGACAGCCAATGGTCCAAAGACAATTGCATTAGTCTTTCTCTCATACAGTTAAAAAAAATTTTCAAAGACCTTTCAAGCACTTTCCAGGTCCAATACACTCAAATTTAGACATAATGTGTGAACATTTCAAGTTTATTTGTAAGATACTGTAAATTTAGCATTTATTTTTGGCCATATGACTGAGATCTGATATTATATGTCATAATTCTGACATCTTGATAGCAAATTTTGCATAGATCAGAATCATGCTTTTTCTTACTGCACGGTTTTACATTAACTGAACAAGCAAAGCAATTCTACGTTGGATTAAAGCAAATATTTAAAAATGTATTTTGGAGGTAACTCACCAAGTCCATCCATGTTTGTTAGACATGGAGTATTTCTCCATGATCGCAGTGAGGCGCAATAAAGAGAACTTCTGCAGCAGGCTAAGCTGGCCCACCGATTGGCTAGATATTTGTAGCGAGATTCCGGATTGGCTGAGCAGGTTTGACATCCTGAAGCTCGGCCATCTAAGGCTGTAAAAGGTAACAACAGCAAGAATATGAATAAAAATCCATTTATTCATCATCATGACTTCTTAAAAATCTCATAAACTGTAAATGCACAAAATTATGTGCATACATCACTTGTATATTAGAAGCTGTGTGGAGGTTTATGGCTTATGTGAGATTTAGTTCACCCAATATAAAAATTTGGTCACCATTTATTCACCAAAAATGTTTTCCGTAAGGTTTTTCTTTCTTCTGTTGAACACAAAACTTGATAATTTGAAAAATGCTGGTAAGCAAGCAGCTGACAGAGCCCACTGACTTTCATAGTAGGAAAAATTACAATTAAATGTCACTGTCTGGGGTTCCAATATTTGTCAATATATTCTTCTGTGTTCAGCAGAAGAAAGAAACTAATATCGGTTTTGAAAGAGTAGATGGTGAAGAAAGGATAACAGAATTTTTTATATTTTTGAATGAACAATCACAATCTGAATAATTAAACAATCCCCGGTGTCCTGGCCAAAGTCCCTCTATCGGCCGTTACAATTATGGCCTCCCGATCATCCCCATTCACCGAATTGGCTCTATCACTGTCTCTTCACTCCACCAATAGCTGGTGTGTGGTGAGCGCACTGGCGCCGTTGTCCTGTGGCTGCTCTCGCGTCATCAAAGTGGATGCTGCACATTGGTGGTGGTGCAAAGAGACCCCCCTCCTGATTGTGAATCGCTTTGGGTATATGGCCATATACAACAAATGCGCTATATAAATACACATTACATTACGTCCTCTGCACTGCAAAAAATCATCTTTTTACTTGGAAGTTTTTGCCTTGTTTCTAGTCAAAATATCAAAACATTCTTAATCAAGAAGCATTTTCTTGACAAAGAAAAAACATTTTGTTTTATTTTTTGCAAAAAAAAAAAAGTTTTCAAGTGGAAATACAGACATTACTTGGATTTCTTCGAGTGTTAAAGCAAAAGTATTGCTGTGAAATGCAGTCTATATCCAGTCTTTTAACTTGACCAGCAGCTTGTCCAAGCACTTTAATAGAAAGCATTCTATGGTTCTACTCCTCATCAAGGGCGCACAAAAACACTGCTGTCCTAAACAGGCTAAATTAAATTTGTGCAGGATCGGGTGTAAAGGTATCTTCTAAATGTGAAAAGATGAATAGCTGCTTTTGGAGCTGTTCACATATCGCGTCTTTTGCGAAAGAAAGTTCGTTATTTGGCGTAACAAACCCCTTGCCCGTTTATTCACTTCGAAATCACTCACCACCTCCCCCTGGTCTTCACTTTGAGCACTTGCCCCTCGAAAAGTCTCTGCATGGCCCTGATACTATGAATGTCAATGATTACAGGTATCCAGTTCTTCATTTGTGTTAAAAAAAAACAACTATGGAAGAAGTGCATGATGAAAGAATTTTAAGTTTTGGGCTTTAAGTCTTTTATATATGTCAAGCTGCTGTGATCAACTCATTTGAATGTTTTCAGTGAATATTAGATTACTGAAAGAGCTGCAGCTTATTTTGTATTTTTACAGGTATATTTTATGTTTCAAAAGTAACTTCAAAGTAAAGTAATTAGTTATCTGATTACATTTTACTTTAAGTAATTAGTAATGTAAACAGATTAAAATTTTCCAGTAGTATTCAGTAATTTGTAATCTATTACTTTTTAAAAGTATCTTAAGCCTAGTTCACACTACAGGATTTTAAACATCAGCAGATCGCTGTGCTGTTCACACTACATGACTAGACTTTGTGTCTTTTAATCTCTGTGGTGTTCACACTATGCAACACTCCGTGAACGATCCACAAGAGGGGGGTCACACACTACATGATCTGACAACATCTCATTCCCCATCAGCTCATTCAAGCTACCAAACCACAGCCAATGAAAATTTGAGGGAGGAGTCGTCAGAAAAAGCTGAACACTATTGGCTGCTTGTGTGCGGATTACATCAGTGACAGCTTTTCAAGCTTTGGAGAAAGCATTTAAAAACATCATCAAATCAGCTGATTTATCAGCAGATTAATCACTCATCTGCAAGGTTCCAGTGGATAGATATACAGAGAGTTTTTAATTTTTGTAATTTTATAACTCTTTTAAATAAAACTAACATATTTATAACACCCTGCCGTTTTCTAACTATCAGTGTATTT